>NW_005842935.1:477579-491187 GCF_000455745.1 Alligator sinensis
TGCGGTCTGGCATTGGTGGCTCATGTTCATCTTGGAGTCAATAATGACTCTGAGATCCCTTTCCACCTCTGTGCTTTCAAGAAGGGAACTCCCCAGCCTGTATGTATGCTGTGGATTCCTTCTCCCAAGGTGCAGCACCCTGCATTTGTCTACGTTGAACCCCATCCTATTCTCATCTGCCCACTTCTGTAGTCTGTCTGAATCTAGTTGCAGCCTCTCTCTCCCTTCAAGTGTGTCCACCTCGCCCCACATCTTAGTGCCATCAGCAAATTTGGACAGCATGTTTTCCACCCCCTCATCGAAGTTGCTGATGAAGATGTCAAACAGTGTGGGCCCAAGGACTGAGCCCTGGGGTACCCCACTGCTCACATCTCGCCAAGTTGAGTACAACCCGTCCACCACTACTCTCTGGGTGTGCCCCATGAGCCAATATTTTTACCCATCCAACTGTGTAGGCATCAGTGCTGCAGTCACTTAATTTATTGATGAGGATGGGGTGCGAGACAGTGTCAAAGGCCTTCTTAAAGTCTAGAAAGACTACGTCCACAGTGACACCATCATCCAAGGATTTAGTTACTTGGTCATAAAAGGCTATCAGGTTGGTCTGGCAGGACCTGTCTTTGGTGAACCCATGCTGGTTGCTCCTGAGCATGATCTCCCCTGCAGGCCCCCCATAGATATGCTCCTTGATGATTCTCTCCAAGATCTTTCTGAGCACCGAGGTGAGGCTTACAGGCCTATAGTTACTTGGGTCCTCCTTCCTCCCCTTATTGAAAATTGGGACCACATTAGCCAGTTTCCAATCCCCCGGCACCTGGCCAGATGACCACGAATGCTCATACAACTGGGCCAAAGGCTCTGCGATGACCCCTGCCAGCTCCCTCAACACCCTTGGGTGGAGGGCATCTGGACCTGCAGATTTAAAAATGTCTAGTCCTTCCAGAAGATCCCTAACTACATCTGTGCTGACTGAAGGCTTCATAGAGCTATCCCCAAGATTGTCTCTACCTGTGGTAGGTGGGATATCCCAGTCCCCGTTCAAGAAAACAGAGGCAAAGAAACTGTTAACAATATCAGCTTTCTTGTCTGGCGTGGCCACAAGATTACCATTTGTGTCTTGTGGGGGCAGGTATACCCTTTGGCGTCTTGGGAATATAGGTGTATGCAGGGTTAAGCATCTAATGAGCTATGCCTAGGGCTCTGACAGAGTGAGCAACATTGGGAGCCCTCAACTAGAGAGGCTGCTTTATTTGCTAGCATTTTGATGATTCTGATGAGCACATCGCCCTGTACTAGAGCTCAACTAAAGCGTTTCTACCCAGAAAGCAGTGGTAGAAAATGTCTACCAGAACAATAAAGCCTGCTGGTTTTGCCTCAAATCAGGACGCATTAACAGACAGCTTTAAATGGTCAGCCTCTCCAATTCAAAACCCCCAGTTTATCTTGGAGTCGCTCTTGACTGGACTTTAATTTATAAATCACATCTCTAGAAAAGTGCTTTAAAAATCAAAACAACATCTTTATCAATGATTTAGATGAAGATGTGGAAAGCATGCTGGCCAAGTTTGTGAACAATACTTAGTTATGGGGAAAAGTGGTCACACTAGGAGATAGAACACGGCTCCAATTGGACCTGGACAAGCTGGAAAGGTAGGCAAAGTGAAACTGGATGCAGTTCAATAAGGATAAATGCAGAGTGCTTCATTTGGGAAGAAGTAACTAGAAACAGAAATATAGGTTCAGTGGACATGTCCTGACCAGCACGATGGCTCAAAGGGACCTCAGATTTATGATTGTTCATAGTATGAACACGAGCCACCAGTGCAACGCTGTAGTTAACAGAGCTAATAGCATACTGGGATGCATTATGAGCAGGGCTAAGGAAGTGACACTTCCTCTCTACTTGGTGTTGGTGAGACCCCAGCTGGAGTACTGTGTTCAGTTCTGGGAACCACACTTCAAAAAGATGTGGAGAATTTTGAAAAGGTCCAGAGAAGGACCACAAGAATGATTAAGAGCCTGGAGAATGAACCTAATGAGGAAAGACTAAGGGATCTGGGACTGTTCAGCCTGGGGAAGAAAAGACTGAGGGGCGACTTGGTGGCCATGTATAAGTATGTAAGAGGAGAATATTGGGAGATGGGAGAATAACTGTTCACTAAGGCACCCCAGGGGAGTACAAGGAGCAATGGCCATAAACTGTTAGAGGATGGTTTCAGGTTGGATGTAAGGAAGTACTTCTTTACAGTAAGGTTGGCCAGAATCTGGAATAGACTTCCCAAGGAGGTGGTGCAGTCCCCAACCTTGGAAGTCTTCAAGAGGAGACTGGACAGACATCTTGCTGGGATCATTTGATCTCATCAGTACTCCTGCCCAGAGCAGGAGAGTTGGACTCAATGGTCTTTCAAGATCCCTTCTAGTCCTTAATTTATATGATTCTATGATTCTAAGTCTGTTTTCAGTGAAAAAGTTCAGGTTTTCCATGCAACTATTGCCATTTTCCTTACTTTTGATAAATAGTGAACATTCACAACAGTCATACCTATATTATTTATCCATCTGTGAACCTGCAACTGTGGGATTTGGACATCAAGTTTACATGATCACATATGAACCCTGGGCTTTTAGGCTTGATAGTTTGAGTAATTTCTTGCTTACAGTGTACAAGTTTGATTTGCATTAGTATTCCCTAGCACTGTGGAAAATGAAAATGCAGAAACCTAAGCTGAAAATATTAACTTGTCTTGCTCCCAGCCCCCCATGTGAGTTTTTTTTTGCTTCTGACTCCCTCTCAAATTCACAACAAAAAAAACTACTGTGATGTGTGTGTTTCTCCACATACACTGTGGATGAGTGGTAAGAGTGAACAAAACTTGTCTGGTTGTACATTTTCTTACTGATAGGAGAACCAGCCTTATACTCCTTAAGTTGCAGCCTGGGTCCTTTAGGCCATTTTGCATGGCCTAAATGTTATATCAGCTGAAATATAGCTTGACGTTTTCTACGTTATTTGACTCCTAATTTTAAAGCCAAGCTCAGAGCTTTGCAAAGCCAGGCAAATAAAAAATAAAGAATAAAGACAAAATTCTCCCACAACTGAATTTGTTAAACTTCTTACCTTACACTAAATTGAGCAGGAAATTGGGAAAATCTTAATATATGCTTGGGGTCAAGGTGAGAAAAAAGGAAAGAAAGAGAAAGAGGGAGAGGTAGAAGGAGAGAGAAATAGAAGAGATACAGGCATCTCTTTGTAATGTTCTTACTGCATTCCTATAAGAGTTTGAATGGATAGATCCCAAGTATCCTTTTCTTTTAGTTTAATTTAGGTCGTGCTTGTATGTTGTGTAACATGCTAAACTTTCAGATTACTCTTCTAAAAACATGGTATTCCATACTGCTTTTTAATAAATCTGGAATGACACCAGCAAGACTGAAAATGAAATCTGAGCACACACTGGACAGTAAGTAATTCAAGAGTTTTAGAAACAGCATTTCTGTCCCCCTTCCTTCCTCACCCCCCTATGAAATGGCTAGCCAGAATGATTATATGGCTAGAATGGACCATTGTGATCTGTCCTCATAACACAGGCTTCAGGACTTTCCTGAATGAATTCTTGTCTGAACTAGAGCATATATTTTTAGGAGTTAACTTCTCATTTCCAGAGAGATGAAGGGGCTCCCGTGACACTGACAGACCTTTCAAAATGGACAGATTCTTCCAATGATATAGCCAAATTGACTTTTCTGGGATGGTGCTGCCCCACTCTGAGTTGATAATGGAAGCCCCCAGAACTATGGGTATTGCTGTGATTACTTCTTTTGCACTCTGTGATGTTCCAGGAACTTGTGCGTCTTCTGCTTTATGAGATATACTTGGCCTAGGGGAGCTAAGTGGAAGGATGAGGGAGAAGAGGAGGTGCATAATGGTATGGCCTCCAGCACTATTATTTATGACAGTATCCTTCCAGCAATCTGTGCCTGCATAGGGTGAAAGCATGGTTTCAATTCTGCCCTTGAAACATGGATTAAGCAATGTTGCTAATACATATTTGTCCCTGCGGCTGTCAAACATTTCACTGATACTAGACTCTGTAGACAGCTTAATAGCTAGGTCTTCTGTCAATGTTACTGCAGCAGTGTCTCCTTTGCTTTAAGATGCTGTTCAGATTTATTCAAGCAATAGGTGTAGCATGATACTTGGTAAATAGCAGCACCTGGCTATATACTTGTATCATCTCTGCTCACTGATGTCCCAAGTGACCAGATGAAATGGATAGACTATGGAAAACAAGCGCTGAGGAGAATCCAGTGAGTGGAGGTTGGAAAGATCATCTGTCTCTCTTTGATTTTATGCCTCCTAACAGTTACATGCACAAGGTATTATTATTCCAGAAGTCTCTGAACAATAGGTACCATCCCAAGGAGTTGAAAACATGTAAATTTGACAGTATTTGGACAAATGGTTTCATCACTGCTGTTGGCACTGCGTTTAACTAGCATTAATTTAATAGCATTCCTGGATTTTACATACCGTTGCTAACTGAATTTCATTTCTGAGGTAGTTATGTACTAAACTCATTTGTGCAAAGGTAAGTAACGGGAAGTATCATGGTCTGTGTCTGTACATGACCACAATCCTTTGATGGCTACTACATCCCTGGGTACCATTGTGCGAGGCTGCAATATTTCAATCCATCTATTCATGAGAGGGTTGATGATAGGTTGTTCAGTGTTATTGTTTCCAGAATTACTGTGTATTATTAATGGATCTATAACTTAGTTAATTGAGAGATGAAAGTACCACTGTCTACTGTCGGCTTTGCTTCCTTTTCATTAGTTTTAGCTTCCTGACCATCCAACTCTTTCTTGGTTACATCTAATTGAGCTGAAGTAACCTTTTTAAACTAATGATAGGAAAATCATCCTGAATACATCTCAAATCCCATCCTAAAAAAATGTTCAGGTAACAAACCCCACAGACATTTCTCTGTTCTATAACATTAATTTAATTCCTTCCCAACTTTTGCAGTTACTCAATATGCAATCAGGCATCTTGGCATATCTACTTGTCTCTGATGGGCTGTATACTATCTTTAAAACTTTAGTACTTTGGATTTCCCTGGGATCAGAGATGCATGGTACATTTTTGGATGCCTTCCGTCTGGGAAAACTCTAGGGTATTTTAGCAAGCAACCTGGCCAATACTTAAATAAACTTAGGAGCATCTAAACTTTTTGAAGCCTTTTGGAACTAAATGAAATATCCAGACCTTTTCAGTACTCCTTCCTGCTGGCTCTGGATTTCTCTTTCTTTGATAATGTTTATAAGGCTGAATACTTTAATTTATTCACCATGAAATGTTTCTGGACCACTCTCCATATCATATACTGTTTTTTGCTTTGTATCGAATTCTGCGAAGTGTTTTGGTATATAGTCCCATACGGCACAAATTAAAGTTATACTGGACATGTCTACATATGAATTTAAGTACGCTTAAATTTAATGTGCATTAAATGCTTTTTGGCAGGTGTTTACACGTGGTGGGAATTGGGAATAACTTTAGTCTGAAGTTGCTCCAGCCCTGCCACGTGCCCCTGAGGCCACCGGGGGAGTTCCAGCCTCTGAACACATGGCTGCCAGCACTTGGCAGCCATACTGAAGGCAGAGCCAGCTGCCGGCACTTGGCAGCCATCTTGAAAGCACACCCTTCACACTGTGACCTCTGGGCTGATGCTTCCTGTGTCAGAGCACTAGTGTGGCAAAGACATAGGCAGCATGTGGCTGCCCTGCTCCTGCTGCAGCTGCACTTCCCAGTGCTGGGTGCCCCAGCTCCTGGCCCTGGCACCCAGAGGAAGGGGCTCCTAGTCCTCAGTACTGCCACAGCTATCCTGCTCACCGGCTGCCATTCCAAGTGCCTGGTGCTCAGCCACCTTGTGCCACCCGATTCCCCCACCTACTCTGACTGCCTGCTGGATGACTGCTCCATGGTCTTCCAGGGCTCCCGCTGCCATGCAGTTGCTGCCATCAGTCATGTCAACCATGGGCTCCAGGGTACACCCTCCAGGACTGCCATTGCACTAGCCAGAACCAGTGGCAGTGCACTGTACTGCAGGAATGGGACAACGACCAAGAAGCATGATTTACTTGGCCAATCACAAAGACCATCTAATTTGAATTACACATATCAAATCTTAGAAGTAGAATTTTCAGCAAACAATTCATAGCCTGAAACTGATTTACGAAAAATACCATATTTACTCCATTACAAGATGATTTTTCCCCTTTTCAATCAGTATGGGGGATGAGAGGAGGTGGGGGGGAGGAGAAGCCTCATTTTACATTCACGTACAAGGAAACCTCATTAAATACATTATCTAACATTAAACTGCTGCCAAAAGCAGCATGTGCTTAGTAATGGAAACCAACTATGCGGTTCAGTAGATGCACCCAACACTGAATATGACTATAAAATGCATGGCACATCTTGGCCAAACATGCTGATGGGACCTTTTTTAAAAATTACAAAACAACTAAATGACAAACTCTCCTACAACAATGCCTTATTCTTCTTACACCCCTTTTCACCATTAACACATTAACTTCTCACAAACCATCTCCAACCCAGGAGGAAGCAACAACTTTCACTCTATCCCTTTGTCCCTTTGAAATGAACACCAACATTCTTTTTTCCTTTTTCTTTTTCACCTTCTCCTTTCCCATTTCATCTGCATCTTGATCCACATAATATTTCAATTCAGAAATTGCCAACTTCGAACATTCTTTTCTGGTGAATGCCAGTCCCTTGACCAACATAGGTTTCACACCTTCCATATCACTACTGTCATAAAAAGTAGTATGATTCTCAGTCTCTGTGCCTCTAGTCCTTTGGGCATTAACCCATATAGTACCATTGTATATGTTAAGTCACTGTTCATGTTGATCACCCTCACAAATCGATACACTCCCTCCCATACTTCTTGCATAAAAAGGCAGTCCCAAAATACATTCAGAGCAGATTCTTCAGCCCCAGATCCCTCTTTCGGGCATACCACCAATCTTACCAAGTTACATTTATGCTGAATACCCCTCACAGGATAAAATTCCATATCATCATCCATATGATATCCATATGTTCTCCTTTCACTCTATTATCTGTCATTCCTTTCCACACATTTGCTATCTATTTTTCCATCAGATCCCCAGCTATTGTTATCTTATCTTTCTTATCATGCTAATCACCTTCTTAGCATCTTTCAAACACTAATTCTGCACCTTCAAGTTTATTAACCCTTATGAAACACTTCATCTTTGCATAATAGGCTCATGGTTGCCACACCCATGGCTTTTTCCATTCTCGCATATGTGCCCCATCTGCTTAACATTCTTTCTGCCTGGTAACGACAGAAACATGGTGTCTTCCCCACCTCATCTATTATCTGTTTACAGAACATACTTAAAGTAAATATACACAGATTTTTCCAAATCTGGCATTATATAGCTTTGTATAGCTCCGTTCTGGTTACCCTTTTTCTTTTACTTCCCTCCCCAAAAATGCGTATCTCCCTCTGTACCCTCTTTATCTGTTGCCATGATGATGGATACACCATTCCCATGTAAAGGAGTAGAATTTTCAACAAACTATTCACAAATGATTCATAGCCTGAAACTGATTTACAGAAAGAGTACTGATTGTCAACAGTACTGTTTTTAATGCAGCCACTTTACCCTTGAAAGATAACATTCTACCACTCATGATCCGATCCCAGTATCTGCTTCACTCTTATCTTTAACTTCTTCTTCGGTGTCCATTAGGATTCCCAAGATCCTGATTATACTCGCTACCACCCACAACCTGAACTTCTGTAAATTCTTCCAATTCCGCACACCCATTTTTAGATGCACTACACAGAGTCATGCTTGTCCATTTAAATTTCACCTCTCTACTACTTTAGAAATCTTTTATGCTGCTGCTTGATGCTGTTGGCTCTAATCCTCCTCCTCCTCACATTCCTGTAGTGTTTGCCAGTTATTTTATTGATTTAACAGGAAAGCCAAGGCTGCGATGGAACTCCAACTGGCTACAAGTATCAAGGACAATAAAGAGTCCTTTTTTAGATATATGGGGAGCCAGAGGAAAAGCAAGGGCAACATTGGACCCCTGCTAAACCAGGTGGGAGAACTGACAACCGACGCCCAGGAAAAAGCCAACTTACTAAATGGGTACTTTGCATCCATCTTTCACAAGTCCCATGGGACACCCCTGCCAATTACAGGACAGGGATGCCTGAGTGAGGGTGGTTCCTTGCCTTCCATCAATGCTGACCTTGTGAAGGAACACCTTGAGAGGCTGGACACATTCAAGTCAGCCGGCCCTGACAATTTACACCCCAGAGTACTCAAGGAGCTGGCCTGCATCATAGCTCATCCCCTGGCAAGGATCTTCGAGAGCTCCTAGTGCACTGGTGAAGTGCCCGATAATTGGAAGAAGGCCAATGTGGTGGAAAGGAAGGAAAGTGGATCCGGAAAACTACAGGCCCATCAACCTGACCACTATCCTGGGGAAGGTCTTAGAAAAGATTATTAAAGAGGCCATTCTTAATGGACTGGCCGGTGGCAACACCCTGAGGGTTAGCCAGCACAGGTTTGTTGCAGGTAGGTCGTGCCTGACCAATCTCATTTCCTTTTATTGTTGTGCCCCAGCTCAAGTCTGGGATCGTGCCCGGTATGCAAAGGCCAATAAAGATACCGGGGGTGAAAGTACAAAGAAGGTTTATTGCTAGCAATAAAAGGTGCAAGCGGAATAATTCACGTAACAAGCACACCAGATCACTATTTCTAAGCATCTTTTATACAGGAGTTTTCAATGTCTTCGGAAGCGTGCTTGTTTAATGATTGGTTATAAGTGAGTGACGCAAGAAGTTCTTTACTGAGCATGTCTCTATACCTGTGTTTTAGCCATGTATCTCATTTACATACATATGTGTTTCATTACCATACTTCTTCCCCACCTAGGGGTGTGACTTTTAGTATTTTAATGAGCCCTTTAACCCAGTACTCTGTTTCTTCTTTTGTTTTCAAGCCTCCTTTATCTAGGACTGTCTCCTCCTTATCATTGCAGATGGGCATTTGGACAAGGGGGAAGAGATTGATGTCATATATCTCGACTTTAAAAAAGCCTTTGATCTGGTATCCCATGATCAGCTTTTGGCAGAACTGGCCAACTGCGGCCTCAGGTCCACCACAATCCACTGGCTGGGGAATTGGCTCTGTGGTCAGACCCAGAGGGTGGTGGTTGATGGAAGTCAATCGTCATGGTACCCTCTAACCAGTGGGGTCCCACAAGGCTCTGTCCTTGGACCTATATTGTTCAACCTCTTCATTAATGATGTGGACATTGAAGTCAAAAGCGAACTGGCCAAGTTTGCCGATGATATGAAACTTTGGGGTAAAGCACCCACACTTGAGGACAGGAGGGATAATCAAGGCTAACCTTGACAGGCTCAGGAAATGAGTGGATGAGAACCTGATGGTGTTTAACACCAAAAAATGCAAGGTTCTCCACCTTAGGAGGAAAAACCTGTAGCATGTTTATAGGCTCATCAGCGCTATGCTAACTAGCACTATGGATGAGAGGGACTTGGAGGTCATGATTGACCACAAGATGAACATGAGCCTTCAATGTGATGCTGCAGCTAGTATAGTGAGCAGAACCCTGGCTTGCATCCATAGATGTTTCTCAAGCAAATCCCAGGACGTCATTCTCCCGTTGTACTCAGCCCTGGTGAGGCCACAGCTGGAGTACTGTGTCCAGTTTTGGGTTCCACAATTCAAAAAGGATGTGGAGAAGCTTGAGAGAGTTCAGAGGAGAGCCACACACATGATCAGAGGTCAGGAAAACAGACCTTATGAAGAGAGACTGAGAGCTATGGGACTCTTCAGCCTGGAAAAGCTCAGGCTCAGAGGCAATCTGATGGCCACCTGTAAGTTTATAAGGGGTGTTCACTAGAAACCTTTGTTCACCAGAGAGCCCCAAGGGATGACAAGGTCAAATGGTTATAAACTCCTGCAAGACCATTTCAGGCTGGACATAAGGAAGAACTTCTTTACTGTTTGAGCCCCCAAGGTCTGGAATAGCCTGCTGCCGGAGGTGATTCAAGCACCTACTTTGAATGCCTTCAAGAGAAACCTGGATTTTTTTCTTGCTGGGATCCTATGACCCCAGCTGACTTCCTACCACTGGGACAGGGGGCTGGACTCAATGATCTTCCAAGGTCCCTTCCAGCCCTAATGTCTATGAAACCTATGAAATCTATGAAACATTTAAGAAAGGTTCCTCTTCCCCTCTCCTGCACCTTTCTGCTTTCCCCTTTTCCCTTTTCTCTCTCCATTAGATCCAGACCACATTAGCTCTGATTAGCTCTTTTTGTATGCCTTTTTTTCCTCTGTTTAACAGCAAGTGATTTCTTTTTTCCCCCAATTTGGTTCTCTTCTTCTTTCTCCAGCTCTGTCCCTACTTCTCCTCCTTCTTCCTGTTTCATTCTCTCCTCTTCCCCTTCTCTCTTCTTGGTCTCAAAGTCACATGTTCCACATATCTTTTCTTCTCTTTCCCTCCTCTTTTCATAGATTCATAGATTGTAAAGCTGGAAGGGACCTTGGAAGATCATTGTGTCCAGCCCCCTGCACAAAGCAGGAAAGATAATTGGGGGTCAGGTGACCCCAGCAAGGTGACTGTTTAGTCTCCTCTTGAAGATTTCCAGGATAGGTTATTGCACCACCTCTGGAGGGAGCTTATTCCACAGTCTGTACATCCTGACTGTGAAGAAGTTTTTCTAAAGTTGAGCCTGAATCGGTCTTCCAGAAGTTTGTGGTCATTACTCCTAGTTTTCCCTTTGGGTGCCCTGGTGAGCAGTTGCTTACCGAGTCCTTGATGTATTCCCCTAGTGTGGTGGTAAGCTGCTACCAGGTCCCCTCTCAGCCTTCTTTTCCTCAGGCTGAAGAGTCCCAGATCCCTCAGCCTTTCCTTGTATGGCTTGCCTTTTTAAGACTCTGATCATACAGGTGGCTCTTCTTTGGATTCTCTCAAGCTTGTCCACATCCTTGTTGAAGTGTGGTGTCCAGAACTAGATGCAGTACTCCAGCTGCAGTCTCACCAGTGCTGAGTAGAGCACAAGAATCACCTCCTTGGTTTTGCTGGAAATGCATCGATTGATGCATGCCAGAGTATTATTTGCCCTGCTGCCTACAGCATTGCATTGCCAGCTCATATTCATACTGTAGTCTATTATTACCCCAAGGTTCCTTTCATTCATGGTGCTAGTCAGTTCGGTGCCGCCAAGCCTGTAGGTGTGTTGGGGGTTGCTCATCCCAAGATGGAGCACTTTATATTTCTCGACCTTAAACTTCATCAGGATCCAATCCGTCCAACTTGCCAGCCTGTCTAGGTCCACCCATATCTGTAACCTATCCTCAAGCTTGACCACGCTCCCCCATAACTTGGTGTCATCTGTGAACTTGGTTAGTGAGCTCTTCACCCCCACATCCAAATCATTAATAAAGATGTTGAAAAGTACTGGACCGAGCGCTAACCCCTTCAGGACACCGCTGTCCATTTCTCACCAGGATGACACAGATCCATTCACTATGACTCTCTGGGTTCTATCCTGCAGCCAGTTTCTCATCCACCTGACTGTCTTGGAGTTAAGCCCACAATCCTCCAATTTTCTCACAAGAACATTGTGGGATACTAGATCAAAGCCCTTTTGGAAGTCAAGATATACAATGTCAACCTGCTCTCTCATGTCCAGGTGGCGAGTTACCTGGTTATAGAAGGAGATGAGGTTGGTAAGGCAAGACCTGCCTGCGATGAAGTCATGCTGGCTGTCATTCAGAATCTTACCTTCTGCAAACCTATTGCACATAGACTCCTTGATGAACATTTCTAGGATTTTCCCTAGGATAGAACTTAGGCTGATTGACCTATAGTTATCTGGGTCCTCCCTCCTGCCCTTCTTGTGGACTGGCCTTCTTCCAGTTCTCAGGGGCTTCTCCAGAGTGCCAGGAATTGTGGAAGTTTAGCCAGGGATTCCACAATGACTTTGGTCAACTCCTTCAGCACTCTTGGATGAGGATCATCCAGTGCTGCTGACTTTGTCTAATTTTTTTAATTGGTCATACACCAGTTCTACGACAATAGTAGGAAGGTGATTATTCCTACCATGCTCATCCTCTACTCTACCTGGCATGGTTTTCCCCTTGGTCTGGTGAAAGGCCAAGGCAAAGTAGTCATTCAGGAGTTCAGCTTTCTGGGTACTGGTAATCAGCTCTCCTGAGTTGTTGAGCAATGGCCCCACATTCCCATTTGTTTTCCTCCTGTTCTCTGTGTACCTAAAGAAGGACTTGTTGTCCTTGATTCCTGTTGCTAATCTAAGTTTGGCCACTGCTTTAGCCTGTCCTATCTGTTCCCTGCAAATACGGGCCCTCATGGAATAGTCCTCCTTGGGGCCAACCCCAAGCTTCCATTGTTTATAAGCCTCTTTATTCTTTCTTAAGAGGACCGTGATTTCCCTGTTTAGCCAAGAGGGCTTCCCAGCCCTTCTGTTACCTTCTGTTGCCAGTTGTGCCACTCTGCCTACTGAAATTTCACTCTCTTCCTTCCTGGCTCTTCTTTCTTGTGGTGTCTCCTCCACTGTCATGCATTCTGACTCAACATATTCTTCTTCCCCACTTTCCTTTTCCTGTCTCTGCTGCTTCTTTGTAGGTCTAGCTTTATTTGAGAAGGATTGCGAGCATTGGCACTGTAAGTGTCCCTCTTCCCTGGAAATAACAATATTCAGTATTTCTAGGCACTCTGTTGCCCTGTGCCCTTTCCCTTTACATCTGTAGCATATTGTATACTGGCAGTCTGAAATTTGGTTCAGAGTTTAAGCTGTCCAAATACATCGTAAGCCCTTGCTGTGGACCTACTTGGATTACTGGTGATAAGTACATTATCCCACCAGGACTCCTCTCATCTGCCCTCATTACCACCTGAGCTTTTCACGATGCTGTCCATATACCATATTTATCATGTATCTTCTCAACATACCTAAGTTTCTGTATGTAATTCTGCAGCCATTCCTTTATTTCCCCCCTCTCAAGCATGCCCATGTACATTTAAGTAGTTATTATCCTTTTTCTTGTCTTTTCTCCTGCAATAAAAACTTATCCCCTTAAGTTCTTCTCTCTCACCTACTGCAGCATACATCTTCCAAAAATTCCTCATAACCTTCTTGGCCTCAATATGAAATTTCCCAAGAATTCCAGTTAGAAAAAGCAACCAGGCTATTCAAATGTTCTGCTTTAACATCCCAAATGTAACAATATTTTTTCTATCACTTCATATATATTCATTTCCAACTTCTTTGTTCTCCTTCCCCTGTTACTACTGCTCTTATCCTCTGGCATAAATTACCTGCTGCTCTGTCTCTTCCTTCCTCCCATCTTCTTTCCTTTTGCAGATCTTGTTTATTCCTCTCATCAGTGTTCCTTTTCCCTTCAATCACTGTTTCATTTCTCATTTATCTTTCCTGACCTCCTTTCCTCCTCTTCTGTTTTTTTTGCTGACTGGAC
>NW_005842935.1:491197-502636 GCF_000455745.1 Alligator sinensis
TCTTCAATAAAACATCATTCAATACTGCTGGTCCCACCTTTCTTCCCTACCTTCTTTCATCTCTTCTTCCCTATCTTTGTTTAACCTCCATCAGACTCTGGATCTTCACTTCCACTCTCCAATTCACTCCTTATCTCTTAGTCTGCTTTCCTTTCCATAGCTATCACTCTCCTCTCCAAGACTGATACTGTTCCCTCTGAGAGCTCCCCTCCATTCCAGTGCTCCATTGCATAGCCCTCCCCCCCGACACTTCTGGCATCAATCCAGGCAGTATATCAGGCTTCCACCCAGCCACTACACTTGATCTTAGCCAAAGGCAGCTGAGAAGCTACCACAAAGATGAGTCAGTGCAACCCATCTGAATAGGATATATGGTAGTCCCCACTATATGCAGTCCCCCTCAGCACCAACTGTTATTCAAATCATGGTGAGCCACTACATTGCCACATTTCCTCTTCACTCCCACAGCTGATCTGTGCCTTTCTTTCCCACTTCCAATGATTCCTGTTTCTTTACCAGCCTTAAATATCTAGCAAACATCAGAAAATAGTTCACCCCAAATCCCTCTGTCACTCCTTCTCTCAGCCTGTTGCATATGATTAGTGTGGCCCTGCACTTCATGAGGTGAGGCCAAACCAGGTTGGCCTGTGCCTCATCTGCATATAACTTTTTGGAGCATCCCAGGACTCATGACAGGAACACCCAATTTCAGTTGTGAATCCTTTTCAGGGGACAGGTATCTGGAGTACACACACATACTGAGTAGTGCTGAGCTGTGGGGTCACCAGGGCTTGACATGCTGTTGACTCTGATGGGGACCAGCCCAATGAGCCATGTAGTAAATCATGAGCCTTTTGGTTTGGATTAATATCATGCATAGCTTGTATTATATATAAGTAGATGCCAAAATGCTGTTGAAAAGTGAGAACCTGTGCTAAAAGCTACAGCAGTTTCAAGAAAGGTAAAATGCCCCAATTCTGGATTAACTAAATCTATAGGTACTGTGTACAAATTACTACAGCTGTGTTCATTTTGAGATCAATGTTTTAAAATTTGCTCATCACTTCCACATGCTTAGGGAGATCAGGGCCTGATGGGAAGGAGATACAGGGGGAGACAGAGGGTATTTGGGCTACCTGATCTTCAAGATTTATTTTTCCTGTTGTAGCAGTGGGAGGGGGGACAAATTCAAGGCAGACCTCCAATAATTAGATTCTATACCTGTAAAATTATAAGACATTTATAAAATTTACATATATAGAATCTAACTATTGCGGGGGGCAGTCTTATAATCAGGGTCATCTTATATTTGAGTAAATATGGTATTAAATGGATGGCTTCAAATGAAAATGTTCTTGTAATACCTTCAGTTTATTCATGGGCTATGTTCACAAGTAGCATAAAGTATACATTATCTGTCCATTGATTATTGCTACAAGGGAGACTCTTAAGATGTTGGTGATGCAAGGGGAGAGAACTCAGAGCCCCATCACCCCTACTGTACATAAATCTTGTTTAAAGGAAACAACTCATGTGGAATGAAGCAAATGGTGGAATAAACATTGCAGATGCAGTTGAAGATGCATGCCAACTTATTTGATTTAGAAATGAATTTTAATGGTTTTAAAATGGAGAGAAATTACCAGCTTGTACCAAAAACCCACATAACTTCAAAATTTTGGAAATATAATTTTGAAAACTGAATTTGCAGTTGCTTTTTTCTGCCCAAAGGGTTTAACATTCCCCTCCAAAATTATGTCCCATTGACATGGCATCTCTGTGACAGTCGTGCTCTGTAGATCTTTCATTTATGCGAATCCAGATCCTCAAAGCAGGAATTCTGATGTGTCAGCTGTATATAATGTTAGCTCTTTGTAGCCTAAATGACATTTGTACTCTGCTTTTATAATTGTCTTGCACTCTCTAATGCCCAGAAAGCTGTTGAACCAAATTCTGTTTTCCCAGGCTAACAGGATAAGAAGCCTGAGCATTGAATGGATAGTTCTTGGTTGAAGTGTTTGGTAGAGTCAATAGGCAATATTTTTGTTGAATTATTATTGTCTGGTGCAAGTGCAAAGGCACTTTGAACAGACCATTAAAAATATTAGTAATTAATTTCTGTCTAGTAATTACTTTCTGTTTTCAGATGTTCAGATGTAACTGTTACTACTGTCTAAAGGAGTTACTTTCTGCATCTGAGGGCAAAATTTTGTTCACAGATTGTAACTTAAACATATTTTTATCTGAAGTACAATGTTGCAAAGGCTGATGTGAGATTTATTGTGATGTATTAAACCATCTGTTCTCAAGGACTATGCTTCACATTCACAGTAGCCAGTGTATGTGGTACTGAGTTTGTGATTTTCAGAACTCTGGCATTTCAACGTGGAAAGAACAGCATTTTCATTCACTTCAAAGTATATTGATAAAGTCACAAATAAATTGGAGTGGAGTTCAGCAGAAGGAATGTGTAGAATGTGTACAGTTGATTTTCTTTTTTGTTTTGTTTTGTTAATTACTGGCTAGTGTCCTAATCAGCAATGATTAGGATAACAGAGTTAGGAAGTGGAAAATCATCTAAGATACAGCTGAAGGGGGCAAAGAATGTGCCTGTGGCTGTGTGGAACTACAACAGTCCCTTTCCTGCTGCAGGATTTTTGTAGTTTGTTTTACCAGAATAAATTGGGCCAGATGCTGGGGTGCATTATGCCAGTCTGCTAAAGACAAAAGGAAGTTACCTACACTTTATGGAAAAGGGTAGCTTTCGGGAATCTCATCCATTGGCTTCTTCACAAGAACCCAGGTAGGTTTTCAGAGACTGGAATGTCAGCACTGCCTGGCTTCTTTGGGTACAAGCAGACATTACAGTTAGATAGACCAAACTAGACCATAGTTACGTAGATGCAGTATGTAAGTTGGGCTAACTGGTGCCCAAACTAACTGAACATGTCTACACATTCAGAGTGTAGCCTCAGGACTCAGAAAACCCTACCACTCACCCCAGCCCTGGGTCTGTGCTTTTCCTATCCCTCCCTGACTGGGCTATTTTTAGCCTCTGTCCCCACCTAGTCCAGGATGGACAGCCCCCACCATGAGCTCACCAGCTCCCATTTCCCTCCTCTACACACCTGCCCTGATCCCTCCAAAGTCCCTCCAGATCTACCAACCCCTGCAGACCCATTAGTGCCTGATCCTACCTGCCCCTCTCTCCACCCTGACTTACTTAGATCACATTCCCAACATGGCTCCCAGCACCAGTGAATATGTGTACAAGTAGGGACTAAATTTGGAATACATTTTTTTATATAAAAAATATCCTGAAAAAAACCCAGAATATGTCAAAAAGTTCCCTTTGACATTTTTTTAAAAACATTTTGATTTTTCTATCAAAATGTTTCCAAACCAATTAGCCAGATTTAATTAAAAATGTTGAATTCCTTCCTGGTACCATCTCTTTTCTCTGTGGCATAAATAAAACCAAATACACTTACTTTGTTTCTGATCAGAAATAATTCCCAAACAGTAACTGACGGTTTTTTTCCTTTTCTCATTACTTTTTACTTCTCTATCTTGTTTCCTTCCTACTGTTGCAAGCTACCCTTTACTCCTGTCTTTTACTGTTTTTTTTTTTAAAATCAGTGTCCTGGTGCTGACCATCTTGTTTCACACCCACCTGTGCCTTGCAGGTCTCTGTGGGGTGTTGCACCAGGCTTGAACTCCACTGGGATCAGATGCATTTTGGAACAGTCATTTAAGAAGAGATTATCTCTGTTCTTTTATGCACATTGCCTCTATAATATTGAGTATGAGGCATACATTTATGCTCAAGAAACATGAGTCAAAGCTCTTTTTTTTTTTTCTTTAAAGAGTGGTGTGTAATGAAAAAGCACCTGGCTATAGAGAATTGAGCATGGTTAGGAGTCTGTTCAGAATGGACTCCCAACCCTTGGAATCAAATTCATACAACCTTTGGCTGAATCCAAACATTATGGGTCAGGCCCTTAGTTGGTACACATTGGCACAGATAAACAGATATGATGATAAAACCTTTTCATAATTAATCACAGCACTTGAAATGTATGAAGATTTAGAAAAAAAATGCATGACTTTGGAAAATAGGGAGAGGTGCAAGAAATGGTATGCCATTTTGTAAGGCTCCAGAATAGTCGCATGCAAAGAGGTTAAATTCATCCTACATCTGCGTGAGTCCTATTTCACTCTTAAGCCTCAACAGTTAGGGACTTCAGTGGTATAAAGCAAACAAGTTTATTTTACCCACATTGACTTTCAGGCACCCGTTTGTCCAGACCCTTGTGCATAAGAACCATAATTCTGAGTGACATGAAGCCAAGAGAAGCCTATTTTATAGAGAAGTGAAGACTTTTATAGTCTTCAAACTTATGTCTTTTATTTAAAAAAGAATCACATGATTGTTAAGTTAATCTCATGATTTGCAGGATAGAGAGAAGGTGAGGGGCTGCTGACTACTGATTTATTTTTCTTTCTTTTTTTATGACTGCTTGAGCTGGAATTGCTACACCTAAGAGAGTCCAGAATTTGACCAACAGTGGAAGTATATATCGTAACCAACTATCATTGTTATAAGTTCTTCTGGATGAGGCTTGAGCTAGGGTAAAAATATTCATTGATCTGGGTCTGGAAAGAAAAGTGGTGAAGCATTGACTATGGTAGGTATAGTTCTGCTGACCAGAGGGATGTGTTATATGTCCATACAGCACTTAGCAAATGGAGAGTTGGTCCTTGATCATGACTCCTAAGTAACACTTCTATGCCAGGATCTATGTATAGACAATGAGGTTGGTTTCTTATTCTGGAAATAAAAAAACCCACACAAACTTTTATTAATTTCTTTGACTGCAAAATTATTTTGTGCTGCCAGCTGTCTGTTGTGTGAGTGGATAAACACACACTATCCAGATGCAAAAGTAGTTCCTTCAAATGGCTACCCAAAGCTGTTTCTCTTCCCTGTTGAACTGGGTCTTTGATTGCACAGAAAAAAAATGTCAGGCAGGACTGTCCTAGAAATGAGTGAGAGATCCTGAGAGCATCTCCAAGATTTCCCAGGGTATTTCACTGACAAGTATATTGTCTGAATAGCTGAATTGGGTCTGTTTGTGATGCTTAAGAAATAATGTCCTCTGATATAGTCTTTGTTATCTCCAAACTCTTGGAAGTAAAGAATCTTACAAAAATAATGTGAAGTGTTTTAGATATTACCATGACTACCAACTATAATATTCTAGAGAAAATAGACTGTTTACCTTTATTTCCCTCATTGCATGCAAAACAAATATTATACATGCAATTATTAGATAATTTCTGGAAAATGGACTTCAAACATACAATCAAAGCAAAAATCAGAGCTATTCATAAGCAGATGTTCAGTGTAAGTTTAGCTTTATTCAGAGTTTTTCCTTCATTTTGGAATTGGTGCCACTTTGTTAATCTTTCTAGCAGCATGGAATTAAAGTGCCCACATAAATGCTTAGTACAATCAAGATTGATATTTTTCATTAGCACAAGTGAAGATTTCCACCTTCCAAGCACAGGAGACTGCAGTGAATCAGGGTTACATTACACCAGTCTTAAGGTTAGTTTGGCTGTATAAAATATTTCATTTACATGCTCTAGTTTAAAAGGTAGCAATTCTGAGTGATGGAAACCTGTGCAGTACAGTCTTGGTATAATATCCAGTATATTGTACTTTTGGGAATGAACCAGGAGCCATGAGTGCTGATAAAATGCTTGAACACATGATCCTATATTTACAGTACAGTATCTCATTTTTAATAGAATTTATCTAGGAAGATATTCCATCCAAGGTACTCATATCTGGTCTGATCTTTGTAGCTGTGGGGATTAGTATTCTGAGCAGGTCTGTAATTTTAGATTTCTGTTTTAGCTTGATTCCCAACATGTAATTTTGTTAACTTTACTTCTTAAATTTCTCTCCTCTCCCCCCCTTTTTCATACATTATTTCTGGTCTCTTGAATGATTATTATTCAGTATATATGACATTGTAATTCTGAGGAGTGATCATGTAATAGCTGTCTTGGTAATCTTGTTTTACCACTTTGATTACGAATGCACAACAATTCTGCTTGCTTTCTCTCTCTCTCTCTCTCTCTCTCTCTCACACACACACACACACACACACACACACACACACATGCTCGCATGCTCGCTCGCTCGCTCTCTAGTTACTCTCCTTTGTATTTTTAAGCATTGGTTTTAGCAGGGTTTTTTCTCCTTACCCCAGTCATCCCCAAAAGGGTCCCCCACCCAAGAAGTTCTCAAGACTACAACAATTCCCAGTTTACAGCTGTTAAAGCTCTTGGTTGCTTCAAAGGGAAGGAAATGAGTGGTTTTTACAAATTGGAAATACATAAAAATAGAGATAAGCAAGACTAGAAGACAAAACCACACTGGATTTCAGGGTGAGGTACTTGAGAACTCCCTGATAAAATGAAGCAATTTACAAAACATTTATGGGTGCTTTTAAGAACCAAGAATTTGTCAAGTGTTATGAAGCAGCAAGCAGTCATCAATAGACAGAAAATGTCTTTAGACAAAAGTACAGATGCTAGCCAAAAATCTGTGCAGGAGTTATTCCTAATGTTATATGCATTTCTTCCTAGTGATTTGGATGTAGATTTGTAAGGTCTATTTTATATACTTGAGGAAAATGGTGCTTTTAAAACTGTACTCTGAATACTTATGCATTAAAATGTCCAAATGTTTTGCTGACTAGCAAATGCACAAAAATCACTCGGCTATTGCTTTTGTGCCACTAGCACTGTCATTGTGGAGATCCTACTGTGCTTTTATCACATGGTTATGAATTATATCTGTGCTAGTTTGAATCACCCTGGGGACAACACTTGCACTGGTAGGACCCTAGTCAGACCACCTTATTCTGAGATAATAAGAAAATACATGAGTGTTCAGCCAGATTTTGGGATGCCACATATTGCATTTCATACTGCACTGACAAAGGATTTTGGCCATAAAACCAGGGTATCCAGAAAATGAAGAACTGCCTCAGTGCAAGGGAGATCTTTTAATGGCACAGAACCAGCCTAGAGTTCCCTACAGCACCATCTTAATTGTTGTGAGCATAGAATGATGTGGCTGATATAAGTTTAAGCTGTGCTGATTTTCAGGTTGTTCTTACCTTACAAAGGCAACCAGCTTTGAGTACAGCAGTTCCAGGATTAGGGGGAAGCAAGTGTGAGCTGAGCACATTGACCAGCACTTTTTGCAGTCAGGCCTGTTATTTTTGATTAAATCAAACAGAATTAAAACCAGCTGGGTAAACTGGTTTGGATAGTATATGAATTTACTCGTGTGTTCTTCAGAAACCCAAAGTAAACCAGATCTGACTTTGCAGCTCAGTCAAGTTTGGGTAATTGTTTTCATTCTTTGTCATGTGCTTGTGTGTGTCAAAAACCATGAAGTACTGAAAATATCAAACTAAGATCTGAATTCCTCCCCCAAAGTGGCCGGGATGTCATCTGGGTAAGTCTAGCCATTCGTGCTTAATCCCAGGCCAGTGATTATGGAAATTCAAATGGCAACCTAGTTACCCATTTAGGAGGGTAACTGTTTGCACATCTTGTGGGAGAAGACAAATAATTGGCCATGTTTAATGATTCCAAGAAGTGATGATAATGATCAAGTACCTAACTGGAAGGCTCAGTATGTAATTATCTTCTATAAAATGCACTATCATCATGTAACTTTAACCCATTTCAATTTGGATACCCATTTGCTCTATCTATATCTTAAATGGATATTGAGAAGCGTACACATGATTTGCAAGTGAAACTAGCTGAAATATTTTTATTGAAAAATGGCCATATTTGGTTAATAAACTTAGTGAAGAAAAATCTTTTCTCATTTTTTGTTTGTCTGAACAAAAAGTAGTTATTTTGATTAAAATAGGACAAAAATGACATCTAAAATGGTTCTATTTCAAACCTTGCAAAATAGAAATAGCTTTAATGTTGATTTTTTTTCATAAAATCATTGTTCTGCCTTGCATTCAAAACTGCTAGTAATTGGTTGTACAGTAATTTGTGTAGGTATACATTAATGAAAAACCAGGCTATGGGTAGAACTGTATTTTCAATTGAAAAATGATTTCATCAAAATGTTTCTGACCAACTATAATGTGAATTCTCTTTTCAACTCTGACCTGCAAGTTTTTGGAACTGATAATTGGGGAGACAGATAAGTGATGTTCAGAATATATATTAGTAATTACTATTAGTAATGGTATTTTTTTAGCACTGGATACAACCAAAGTGATGTACCAATGTTAACTTTGGCAAACTCTAGGGAACATCTTGTGAAAGAGGGAAGTAAGGCAAAACAGTCCACTGACAGTCTTAATACTCAGTGAGTTAGTATATTGGCCTAAAATTATCACCCATGAATTCTTCAGCCTCATCCCAAAGTTGTTCCTTTAAACCTGTGTCACAGCTGTGCCCACTTTCTATGTGAAAAGCCATCAAAGTCCTTTCTGACAGCTGTGATAAGAAATAGTAGAGAAAATGCAGAAAGATAGTCTCACAGCTAATGATCTTGGACTGACGCAAGAACAGAAACAGCTCATTAGAGTGATTTAATGCGCTATTTAAAAAAAAAAACCTAAATCAAAATAATATATGGAGTGTAGCTTAGATTCACTCAAACTTGAGAGAGACAAAACATTTTAAGGGCAACTAAATGGAATTGAATATTTGAAGTGCTGTAACAACTAATGATATTAAAACCAAAATCTTTGGATTTATACCTATTTGAAAAATACTATAATTTTTAATTTTTTTATTTATTTTTTTGCCCCAGGAGCTTGAAATTAACCACAAGTAGATTGATTTACAGGTTGCAGAATGAAAAAAAAAAGCACTTCAAAATGTGGTAAAAATAGACTTCAGGGAATATCTGTGCTAGATCTAGAAGATATACCCTCTTTTCTTTTTTCCTAGTTGGGAATAGACCGTATCTGGCTGCTCATGTTTTTTCTTTTATCCCTGTCTTTTTTTTTTTCTCCTCAACTATTCTTAAATCAGAAAGGGGAAACCCACAAGCTGCATATTCAAGTTGACAATGATGAAACCTTTGTTCTTTACCCTTTGTGACATTATATGAAGACATGTAAAGGATGGATTCTATGTTTTATGAAGTTTAATTTGTTCTGAGAAATGAAACAATACAAAAATTATGTTGTATTGCCTTTTCCTTTTGAATGAGCTCTGAGATCACCTTTGAAATTTTTCTCAAGATATATATAAACGTTTCCATATTATTCCTTTCTGAACTCTTTCTTGTCTTTCTTATGGACATACATACCAGTATAATCCATGCTTACTGTAGCCATCATATGAGGTATTTAAATATATAGGGCTGCAGCTTTTTGAAAATTTTCCATCTAAACTGGTTTTCAATGAAATATTATGTTTTTACTAAAACAATTTTTTTCCCACAAAGTGTCTGCTTTCCACAGAAAACTTGGTTTTTCCTTCATAAAAGATGCCAAAAAATGAAATATTTGGGTTAAAAGCAAAAATATTTTGATTTTAAAAATAGCATAATGTCTCATAGGAGCTGTAATTCAGTTGCCTCATGTCCTCATTCTCCTCTGTGGGCCAAGTTACATACATTTCTCATGACGCATTATAGCCAAGAACTTGTTTGCTGCACTACTTCAAGGGAGAATATTATACATCATAGGATGCCAAGGAGGTTGGCTTATAGACAGTAGCATAACTTGGGGTGGGAAAATATGGGCGACAGCCCCAGGGCAGGGATTTTCAACCTTTTAAAATAAGCGTACCCGTTCTGACTCAAAGTTTTAGCTCCTGTACCCCCTTATTTTTTTCTTGTTTTTAAGGGGGAGGGGGCAGATTGAGGCCCCCGCAGTGCAGGAGGAAGCGGGACTGAGGCAGGCACTGCATAGCTGGGGTAGGGTGGGGTGTGGGATGGAGCCACGAGCAGCTCGTCTGGGGAGGGCGGGTGGCTCCCTCCACTGTGTGCACCTCAGGAGTGCATGGTGGGGACATATGCCCTGGATCTGCCTGAGCTGGGCAGGGCGGACTGGGCTTCCCTAGCTCTGGGGGAGGGAGTGGGGCTGGGGCAGGGGCTGCCCATCTGGGGCAGGGGCAGGGGCAGGACTGAGCTACGTGGGGGAGGTGTGGTGGGCGGCCGCTACATGCAGCCCCGGGACGGCATGGGAGTGCATGCCCCTAGATCTGCATGGGGCTGGGCAGGCTGTGGCCTGTGGCTGGGGTGGCACTGGGTTCTTCCCAGTGGAGGCTGGGTCAAGCTGTGCTTGGGATGGGCAGTGGTGGCACTGGGAGGGAGGTTTGGGGGGTCTATGGCAAATTCTGGAGTGCCTGCAGCCCCCACCATAACCCCACTCCCATAGGCCCCCATGGTGAGGGAGGGAGTGGGGTGGGGCAGCAGCAGGCACTGCACAGCTGGGCAGAGCCTGGGACTGAGACCCGTGCACCCTGGGAGGGCATGGGGGGGCACGTACCCCTGGATCTGTGTGCAGGGCAGGCTGGGCCAGGACAGCACTGGGCTCATCCTGGCGGGGGGCTGGGCCAGGCTGCATTGGGGTGGGTGGCAGCAGTGCTGGTAGGGGGTGCTACAGAAGGGATTGCAGCCACTCCAGAATTTGCAGTAGCCCCTCCAGCCCCCGTCCCAGTGCCACCGCTGCCCATCCAGAGTGCAGTGCAGCCCAGCCCTGACACCAGGAACAGTCTGGTGCAGCCCTGGCTCCAGCCTGCCCCGTGGCACCCCACCCTGTGTGCAGATCTTGAGGTAATGTGCCCCCCATGCCCTCCTGAAGTGTGCACAGCAGTGGCGTTAGGAGGAGAGGGCCAAATGAAGGGAAGGAGTGCTTGCATGTGGCAACTACCACCATCACCTGCCACTGGCTAATGGCTGAGGGGCGCAGCCCCCCAGGGGGCACCTCCCCCCACCCCCTGCCACTGGCTATTGGCTGAGGGCAGCAGCCCAGCAGCCATTCAGGAGAGTGAGCTGGAATAGGGGGCAGGGAGGAGCTGTTATGTCCTGGGTGGGGCTAGCAGTGCCCGTTGCGCCCCTCCCCCTCCCTTGGGTAAGAGGCGAATGTGCTGGAGGAGATGCTGCTGCTGCACCCCAGGGTGCGCTCCATTCCTGCCTGCCCGCTCATACCCCCAAAGACCTTTCTAAGTACCCCTGGGGGTATTCATACAACCCCTGCCCCAGGGCATTTATACACGTACCTTTTTGTCCTGTGATGTGTGTCGCAGAGCACCGAGGTGCTCTGCTCCTAGAGAGGAGAAACTGCTAGGGAGAGAGAGACAGAGCCCTGGCAGGTCATAACGAGCCCAGCTGAGGGTTGCCAGGGTAACAAGCGCAGCTGCGGG
>NW_005842935.1:502673-543889 GCF_000455745.1 Alligator sinensis
CCTGCCCCTTATAAAGCCCGGGGCTGAGGCCAGGCTGGCAGTTCCTGGCCAGCAGCCAGAGAGGCAGGAGCTCCCTCAGCCAAAATATGGGAAGAAGCCTGACTTGCAAGTATAGCTCACTATAGCCCTGAGAGGATTGGGCACTATGGTTTAGCCAGGGGGCTTTATGTTTGCGTTACAGCCAGGAGGCTCTAGTTTATGTTCGTCTTACATATTATAACCGGAGGTTTGGGTGAGGCTGTAGGGGTTGGAGGAGGCCTCATAGGGACCCCAGAGGGGTGGGGCCCCAGCGCCTGAGTGAGGGCGCAGTACTTAAAGGGGGAACCCCAGTGGTATGGGGACCCCGGTGCCAGTGAAGGCGCAGCGCCGGTGAAGGCATAGCTAGCGCGCCAGTGAAGACACAACTGGCGGCAAGGAGCGCAACCGGTGGGTTGCGGGCGGGGAACAAAGACCCCGGGTTGTGTGCGGGGTACGTAGACCCCAGCCCCAGAGCGGGGCAGCATTGAGAAGCCCGAGGTGGGCGCGGCGAGCCCCAAAGAGGGGGAGCGCCATAGTAGGAAGCCCAGGATGGGCGCAGGCGATGGCAAGGGGCATCACTTACGGGGTGCATAGACCCCAGCCCCAGGGAGGGGCGATTACTGAGGAGCCCGAGAGGGGCCATACTGAGCCCTAGGGCGGGGCAATATTGAGGAGCCTGAGCGGGGTGATATTTAAGAAGCCCGGAATGAGTGTGGCGGACCCGGTAATAGGCCTGCGCCATAGGGAAACCCAGGATGGGGGCAGGGTGCCGCGGTGGACCCCGATGGAAGGCGTTAGTGGCACAGCGCCCCAGGAGAAGGGCAAGGTGCTGCGGTTGTCCCCCGAAAAGGGGATAGCAGCACGGTGAGCCCGTACCAGAGAGGGCAGTAGTGTGGTGGGCTCAAAGGACCGGTGAGGCCCGAGAGGGGCGACACATTAGAGAAGGCCCGAGGGAGAGAGAGGGGGGCAAACAGGATAAGACCCACGAGGGGTCCAGGAGTTTACGTGCCCAAGGAGACGCAAGGCAGCCTCCCAACCTTATTTAACAGCAAAGACGTGGCGGGCGAGATTCGAGGGTGCCCTTGGGCCGAATTGGCACGGAGCGAGGGACCTCCAGGAGATCACGGCCCTCCTTAAAGGACCCCGCCGTGACAATGTGTCAGAGATCTGCTGCTTCAGAGAAGAGTCGATTGAGTCTGCTCCACATGTGAGCTGACACGCACTACACTGTGCCACATGCAGTTGTATAAGCAGTGAAATGCGTGGCATCATGCAGAAAATGGAGGTGGCGCGCTTTTGAATTAAAGCACCTCTGAGGAGTTTTAGTTCAAAAGCTCACTGCCGCCATTTTCTTCATGCTGATGTGCCTTTGACCACTTATACAACTGCAGGCATCGCAACACCGGGCATGTTTCAAAGTGCCCAGCGCTGCGGCACTTACACGTGTAAAAAAGGCCCCAGATGCTAATTTAGGAGCCCACAATGTGGCAGCAGCCTGTGTGTGAGGAGACAGTACCATGGCAACACTAGTTAGGGTTACATAAGACTCTTCTTCCCTACCCAATGCTCCTGTCCTCGCCTCCCATCTTCCCCCTGAGCTCTCCAGCATCTCAGCCCAGGGCCATAGAAGAAAATTGATTACACATCTGATGCAACATGGCATTATTGCCAAATCAATATACCCATATCTTTTCTGGAATATTGCACCCCCCACCCCCCCTCCCCAATGAGATATGCACATTTTGTTTTTGGAAATAAATAATATAGCAACACACTTTTTTTGGAATCATTGCCTAGAACTGACTTTTTCAGGAAGAGGCTGTGTACAAAATGGCTGCTGGCTTCTCTCTCAGCCATCAATGTGAGAGTGGCCATACAAGGGTTAACATTGGACTCCTTCCCTGCCCTCACCCTTGATTGCTTACTAAGAGCAAAGATGGCTGCCATTTTTGCAACACAGCATCTTCATGCTTCTACTTTTATTCTGGCAGACAACACTACCTTCTCTGCTTAAAACGGACCCCAAAATCTTGGAATGTCTGTTCCCTTGTTTCTCGGTTCAATCTATGCAGCTTAGACTCACCTGTGAAAATTGAATCAATTCAGTTTTAGGCATTTTGACTAGTAGACAAAGATGAGGCTGGAACAGTAGACAAAGATAAAAAGTTTGGTCTGTCTTTTGTCCCAAAAAAGAGAGGTCAACTGACTGATAATAGTTCAGATGACATTTTGGTCCACCTGCTAGACAGGCAAAAGATACATTCAACATTCCTGATTTTTTTAAAGTGCTGGTAAGTGATATGTAATTAAAAAAACAAAGACATCCATGGCCTGATTCATAGTGATACCTTCGCACAGATGGTATTGATGGGAAATCCATTCATTTTTATTTTATTGGCCATCCTAGAATGGAAAAAAAGGGGGAAACACAGCCAAAAAAGTTTTTTTCAGTTCTGTACTTTGTTTTTTTCAGTGAAACAAAGTACAGAACTGTCAGCTTGTAGCAGAACTGGGTGTGCGGGGCTACTGCTGACTGTTTCATCCTCAGGAGAGATGTTGACATAGGTATGAATGATTATTTTTTAAAATGCAAGTCCTTCTCATGACATTCCGAAAATTATGAATCAAAACTGATTAACATGCTTGAATAAACTGCCAGCTGAGATCAGTCCAAGAAGTTCGTGTTTTAGTATTTTAAACTAGCCTGTGTAACACTCTGCCACTCAAATGAAGGAATTGATCATGAAGAAAGAAACATGTCGTCAGCGATGGTTTTTCCCTCTATTTGTCCTGCTGCTTATTTTATTACTAAGGTTTAGTCTGTCATTACATTGACCAGTCTATTATGCTCCTTTTTTTCCCAGTTCCCTGCCATTTAGTAGCTTTGTTTGCTACGTTTACTGCCATTTCCCCCCTTTACCACAATTTAACTGATTGATTTAGCTGTACATTTTTTGATGTTATGTGACTATGTAATTTTTTTTAAAAGCTTCAATTTTTTTATGCGCGTTTCTTTTTTTCTTTTCTTTTCAAGTAAAAGAAAATAAAAGTAAAGAAAGGTCAAGGAAAAGTTTTTTTGTTTCTTTTAGTGTATATCATCTCAAATTTGATGCATGTTCCTACTTAGTGTAAAGACAAAGTTTGTGCTCTGTTTAATTCTTTTGATTTGTCCATTGTTTATGATTCCGGTGTGAAAATTGTCTCAGTGGCGTAATCTTTGTAAGCGGCCAGATGTTGCCTCTCTTTTGGGTGCCTACACCAGTTTTCACGGGCCTGTAGAATTTCGTTTGAGTAATGGCTGCTTTGTAATTCTGAAAATAAAATGTCAGAACTCAGATTGGAAACCCTAAATTAATGGCTATCTTTAAAAAGGGTTGCATTAATTTCTGTAGGTTTAATTACAAAGTTGGTCCCTCCCAGTTTTTAAAATAACACTATTATTTACAACTGGTTTGTCAAGGACTGAACTGTGTTACAATAGCTTCAAATTAACCCCTCCATGATATTTGTCAACAAATCAACTCATATTCTTTCCCTTCCCGACTCTTCTCAGACAATGGATCTTCAAATTATCTTAATGCATTACTGTGGAGCCATCTACTTTTGGGGCAATCAAATAACTGCCTAATTGTTGTCCTCTTATTTTACCAGTCAGATGGGATGCGATCACTTTTTGGTACTTAAATACTTCGTGGCAGAGACTAAAATAAAACAATCATTTAGACAGGTCAAGTTCCTTCTAGTCGCATATGTTTTGGCAAAGATCTAGCATAGCAATTCTCAGTAGGGTGACCTAAGTTCCTTTTAAGAGTACTGCGGGGTGCTGTGCAATATTAGCACTGTTTGGTATTTAAATACCTATGCATGATTTATAAAATAAACCTAGAGAATTCAAATTGGAATGAATGGCCATATCCACATGAGCGTGGGTATTTGTTTTCCCAAGGACAAGATCTTGTGCCACGTGCCCTCTGGTATGCAGCAGGTTACCCCAGTGGGGTAGGGGAGGCTGGGGCCAGCACTGGGCTGGCCCCAGAAGCCTTACCTGGGATCCTGGGTGCCTCCTGGGGCTATAGTAATGGCAATCCTGCTGCTTGGAGCCTGGCTGGCAATCATAGTGTGGCTCTGCCCAGCTAGGCTCCGGTTTTGGGTGGTGTGTGCTGTCTCTGTGTATGCTGCCCTGCTTTTTTTGCTTGGGGTTTTTTTTTTTTGTTTTTTTTTGTTTTTACCCTGGGATCTCCTTGGGGTAAAAACCTTGTGGCACAGAGAACACCTGAATGTGTGGTCTGTGGTGCCACATACTGCACTAATGTGCTTGACTGGATATGGCCAATAGTGTCAAAAACATTTCTGACCTTTTGTGATCTTTCTGAATTTATTTCAACGAAAGAGATCCATAATCAAAGAATGAATGAGAACCAAGAGCTGGTATTTTCCAAGGAGTGCCTTGAGTTTCATGATGGGAGCCTTGAGTCTAAAAAGGTTAAGAACCACTTGTCTAGCACTGTGGAATCCCATTCCTTTGAATACCTTAGAGTACTGTGGTGCACATAGGGCATGTCTACATGAGATGCTACATAGCATCGGTGGGCACGAACCGTGATGCTGATGCTACTGAGAAGTAGCAACAAACTGCTGAACAGTAGCTCATTGCTACTGTGCAGTAGCAGGGGACAAAACCCATGTGGTGTTGGGACTGCGCAGTAATGCCAGTTACTTAAGAAAGTACTCAATGACTGTATGGTAACAAATGTGCAGTCTAGCACATAATGTAAGTAATAAGTGATAATTATGCTTTTCCTGGTGTTTCCTGGGTTTGTTTACCCATGAAATACAACATGGAAACTGAATATGATCCAGTAAAACAATTTACTAAGATTGTTGTGAGCTAGCACTGATTTCCAAGTACAATGTGGCCATAGACTGTGCCGCATTTAGTACATTTGATAGCTTAAGGCTGTGACTTTTTTTCTGTTGCAAACGTGTGTCAGTGTTTGGATTGTGTTCATATTGGGAGATATAATGTGACATTATTTTCCTGTCTTTCTTTTTTTGTTGTTGGTGTACAAATGGACAGATTATACCTCCCGTTACAAACAGTACATGACTATTCAGTGTCTCCTTGTCAGCTTGTTTATGAATTGTGTATCAGGATTTTAGTCTTTGAAATTATACTACATGTTTAGCTTTTTAAAGACCCTTTCTGTACAGAGTGGATGCTTAGTAGTGTTTCTATGAATATCTGTCAATTATATAAAATATCTATATTGGAAAAAAACTCCTGTCCTATGCAAGCTCTACTTTTCCAGTTTGTCATCAAGGCCCCTCTTCTTCTGTTCATATAAAATCAGTCTTGGAATCAAAACAAAGAAACACAACACTTGAGCACTAATAATATACCTTTTACATGGGCACTAACAATATACCTATAGACCATTATGGAAAGAGCCATTTGGCATCTTCTGTTTAGACAACTGCTACAGGAACATTTTAAAATGAGGATATTATTCCCACTGATGTCGTTTTCTAAATGCCTATTTGCAATTATTTTAAAACAATACAGTCAAAAGCTTTGTAACTGAGAAATTATCAACTTGCCTGTATTTTTCACATTTGGTTACTGATTACTCTGGGAAACCAGATTCCTACATTTGACATAAGTAGATAAGAACAGGACACTTGAACAGGATCTTGTCTCTATGCCTAAACAAAATAATTCACTCACACCTCATTCCAAGAGGAAATGTAACTAAAATCTTCATCAAATCATAACCTTAAGCCTTCAGCTAAGTTCTTTTTCTCTTCAATTAATATCCTACCCAAAGAATAACTGTTTGTTAGGATGGTCTCTCTGATTTAAGTGTTTATAAGAATGTGCATGAAAAATAAGGTGTAGATGCTATCCTGTACTAATTTTTCAGCCAACTGTTTCTAGTGCTTCCTTGTGCATTGGTGTCCACAGTTTGTTATGTCTCATGGTTGCCACCTGGAATTTGTAAACAGCGTTTCAGTATGTGCTTTGGTTACAACTCTATCCTTATGCAGTTTATGTATGGCAGTGTCTACTGGCACTTTTTTGTACTGACTTAGGGTTTCTATGGGCCTCCTCTCTTTGCTCTTGTTTCACATTTGGATTTTGGTCATTGGAATATGATAACCAATTTAAAGATTTCTTTGTCTTAAACCCACTTCAATATTTCATATGATGAGAAATGGGTATCTCAATTTTTTTAATGCATTTGCTCATTTCACAATGTGGAGTTGTAATATACAGTATTTGGACAGTTAACACATGAGATCTTATGAGATTTATTACAACATTCACAAGATCTTGGGATAATTCCCACGATAACTATGCAATTACTACTGCCCGTGTCACCTCTGTAGCAAACAATGCATCACCATTTCTCGCTCCTCACAATAACTGTTATGCATAACAAAGCTGCTGTCCTACTTTTCCTACTTTCATATCTTCCTGGAAAATATTCTTTATGTAAGACCACCAGGTAGGAAATGCCTCCTTTTTCCCCTTCTTTTTCTTGCATCTTTTACAGGACCAAACACATAATCAGAGCTTAATAAAAATAATTGAAAAAAAAGAAGTTCATATCATTTTAGTTTGGTCATCTGTAAAGAAATGGAGGCATTTTAAACATTGTTCATGTTAATATTGTATCAGAAGACTTAAAGTTTGAAATAGTTTTACATTACAACTAGTCCAGGAAACATGGAAAGCTATGGCTCTTAAAGCTTCACAGACTCTGGCTAGGGAGAGAAATTACACATCAACTGGTAAAAGCAATTGGAAACCAGTTCAAATCTGTAACACAACAAAAGTTCAGTGCACAGAAACTGATTACAAAATGGCCAAAATCAATTTTAAGATGAACCTGGATGGATGTAGTATCAGACTTAACTGATTTAGGTTAAATTGGTTTCTTGAACTTCTGTCCCAGATCCCCTCCAGATTCAAGTTAACTCATAGTGTCCCAGCATCCCAGGATGCTTTGCACCTCCCCAACAACCCACCCCCTGCTCCTCAGGATGGGTAGGCTAGCTTTGATCCAAGCTGTCTTCTCCATCTGAGCATGGAGGTGTGTCCAAGCATCCTCTCCCCCCTCCACCCCCACCTCCCCAGGCTTCTGGCTTGAGCCACTATAGGCATGTAGCTGCATTTTCAGAATCAAAAGTGAATGTCTGTTCACTTGCTTATCAGTTAAAACTCCACAGCTTAAATGAACCTGTGAAGATTGAATTGATTCAGTCTGTACTTAGCCTCTCTGCCATCTATCATCAGTTCAACAGGTTTGTGAAACATGAATGCTTAAGATACCCAACCTTCTATTCCTTATCAAAATTACTGAGAAGACAGTAGAAAGGATAATTCTAGCTGCCTTCCAGGATCTTAAGCTCTTTATAATCAGGTTTCAGGCTGGTATGTGGCAGGAGACTACTGAAGTGATATTAGTGGAAGAAGTCCTTGTGACCACTGCAAGACAGAAATATACACGGTTTACTTGTTCTAAGCAGCCTTTGATACCAGTAGTCCCAAGATACTGCTGATTCACTTACAAGACCTGCATGCAGCACTAAACTTGCTTTGGTAATTAGTCTGGGACAGATAACAGTGGCCTTTATTCTAGGATGTCCTTTCTTGTCTTTTTCAACATGTGTGAGATCTGTCACCAACAGTTCAAATGCACAGCTGTGTGCAGGGGCATTGGCTGTAGCTGCATTAGTCTAAAGACATAGGCAGATAAGGTTCTTTGGTAAATCTGATATCTTTTAGTTGGTCTAATAAAATATATCAGCTGTGTGCATGGTTTTGCAGATTCAGGCAGAATTATTGGACAGTGGTCCCTGGACCTGAGAGAAGAAAGTACGTTGAAAAAAAGGAATACTTCAAAGAATTTTCATCTTTAATTCAAGACTTTCTGCCATTGGTTATCAATGCAATGCACAGACTCAAGGTTCTATTGGATGCATTGTTTTTCTTAGGCTTGTAGATATGTATGATAAAAGTGCCTGGAAACATCATTCTCCAGTCTTTAGTTACCTTGACCTCATGCATGGCTTAGTTGCTGTGACTCATGTGTTAATTCCCTCTTGGTTACATTATTTCAGCATATACTGTCTGGGGTTGGTTGTGAGCGACATGTAGAAACAGACAATATGCAAAGAGAAAAGAGAACAAAATGAGCACACCAATGCCCTATATACCCTTTTTTTTTAAAAGCCAAATCTTTCAAAGTCCTGTGTAGCTGAAGCTGTTTAAGATGGGGGCATGCCCATTTTTTCCCATGTCAACTGATGTAGCTCAGAATTAACTTTCTGTGAGCTGGAGGTATAGCATCCTCAGCAGGTCTTCATCATCAAAGATCAGGATAACTGCCACAGTCTTTAACCAGCTTAAAGGCATTTTTCTTGGTAACAGTAGCAGAACATTAGTGTACTGACCCTTCTTATAAACAAATCAAAGCACCCTCTAAGTAACAGCTGAAAAGATGATTGTAGCTCTTTTGCAAACAAATTAGAAAATTTTAATTTGATGCAAGGTTTCTAAATAACAAAGTAATGGTACAATAGCAGCATTGAAAGCCACAATTAGAAGGTGCATAATTTCCTCTGAGGTAGGCCTCAAAATGGGAATTTTCCACTACTATTATAAATTTAGAAAAATTGTTTTCATTTGAAAAGTCAATATATATTAATCCCTGTAGCAGAATTTGCAACAGAATTACTGGATGAAAATCAAACAAGCTACCAGTCACCATTGTTAAAATAAACTTTTCTTTTAAAGCAAAATAGAAAAGATGCAAATGAAATTTCTAGTGTACATTCTATGTGAAGATTTTTCTATGTTTATTTATCACAAGATTATTTGATAACTCTGAATTTGTCCCTAGAATTGACTTGGGAAAACCTTTCTATTAGAATGGAAATACTTATTGACTGTTTTTAACTTCCCTGCTCCTCCCAGCAGCTTTGGAAAGATCTTCATAAGAGTTGGATTAAAATAAAGTGTAATATCCTGGCCAGGTTTGTACATACTAGGACTTTAAACTTGCCCTTTTTTAAATGACACAGAGAACTAGACATATCTGTCTGTTAGTTTCTCTTCTTTTTTGCAATTTGTAATAGAACATTTAGCCTCATTTTTCAGCAACCACAAGTTGCTTCAAGGAATATAGGAATGAAAACCCTATAAATGTAATTTCATTGTGTGTGGGTGATATAATGATTTGCTTTGTAATCCCAATCATAATATACCCATAATCTTGCAAACAGTGAATCTATTTTGTAGTATAAATCTTCCTTCCCATAGTGGGGGGACTTTGGTCAAAATGAGTTCTTGGATCAGGTATAGTACAACTCTAATTGAGAGCATATAATACAAAAATATATTGGTCAGTGTCACAGGCTATAGCATATAATGTGTGTGACAAGTACCTTACTTCAGTTTAGAGGATCTAGCAAGTCTATTGTTGGATCAGTTTAGGGAGTCCATTGCTGGATCTGGTATCAGTTTAGGAGATACCGGTTAAGTCCATTCTATTTAGGTTCTTCAGACACCTCAACTTCATCCTGAAACCAGACTTGTTATGTAATATATTTACTTGATTATAAGATGACCCCCTTGATAATTAAATTCTATATATGGAAAATGTGTAAATTTGATTAAATTTTCCAGGTAAAAAAGTCTTGTTATTGGTGGTTTGTCTTAAATTTGTCCCCCTCCCACTGCTACAACAGGGGAAATAAATTTTCCCCCGATGAAGCCTCTTCCCCCACCTCCTTACTGTCAGACCCTGTACTTCCTGAGCACATGGAAGTAAGGAGCAAATTGGAAAAAAAACTGACCTTGAAATAAACAGAGGTGTAGTAATTTCAATCTAGTACCCATAGACCCATGGAAGTGGGAAAGAAAAGCACAGTTCAGCTGTGGGAGTGAAGAAAAAGTCAGAATGTAAGCAATGCAGTGGCTCACCATGACTTGAAAAAGAGTGAATGTTGAGGGGGACTGCACTCAATGGGCACTACTATATATCTTGTTCATATGGGTTGTATTAATTTCTCCTTCTGGTAGATTCCCATCAGCATATGTGCTTAGCATGGGCCATGTACTTTATAATTATGTTCAGTGTTGGCTGGATTTAATCAACTTCATAGTTGGTTTCCATTCCTGGGAACATGCTGCTTTTAGCAGCAGTTCACAGATAGACATTGTATTTAACATGGTTTCCTTGTATTCAAACATAAGACAAGGGGTCTTTTTCGCTGAAGCTTACTTGGGGGAAAAAACATCATCTTGTATTCAAGTAAATATGGTAACTTACTTGCAATAGGTTCTATTGGTAAGCACTTTTACCTGGGAACATCTTTTTGGGGGCGGTTCCGTATGCTTTTCTGCCCTGAAACGTTAACTTTAGTAACATTTTGACAACTAAGAACAATTTTTTGTAACTAACAAAAGCAATGACTAAACATGACTTCCCCATGTGCTACTAATTTCCCCTTAGCTACCTATAGAAGGATGCCTCACCCTGGTGTTACTGGACCGTTTATCTGATGCAGCATCCTTCTGGCTCTTTGGCGCGGTGTCAGTTGCCTTGGACTACTCAATTAGTAGGGATTGAAATGAGTAAAAATTAAATGCACATTGCTGATCCTATATGAACATGGCTATAATTATATCAGATGGGTTTCTGTTAGATACTTAGAAAGAACTATGCATATAGTTAAGGAAAAAACAACCACAACTCTTTAAGTTATAGTATATCCATCCTTTAACTTGACTGGAAGTATACATGAAATTAGTGTCTCAATCTTGTAGGCACTGCTAGAAAAAAGGTGGTTTGACTTCCAAATGTTTATATTTCTTAATTGCAAGGCTTCAGGTCATTGTACCTTGGATCGTGGAACACAAAAGTATAATACCTAAAATGGCAGATGCAGAACTGATAAAATAGATTTTTATCCTTGATATTCTTCGCTATAGGAGACAAAGTCTCTTATAACCAGAAAAGTCTATATGTTAAAACAGGGCTGTCCAGCTCCTTGCCCCTTGGGCCCCATGCACAGGGGTCACACTAGCAGGGGCTACACAAGCAAGAGCCATGGGCCCCAGGGACTGTATGCCCCTCCTGCTGTATTGCATGCTCAGGTGCTGCCCCCTGCTGTTCCATGCACCCCTCCACTACACCATGCATCCAGGTAGTCCTACTGCTCCAGAGCATGCCCAGGTATCCCCACTGCTACACTGTGCACTCCCCCACTGCTGCTCCCTGCACTCCACCGCATCCTGACTCCCCTTTAGCTCCTTGACTGTAAGCTCCCCTGCTGCACTATGCCACTTGCCAGGGGCTGCAGGCAGCGGCAGGGGCAAGCCAGGGGGAGGGGGAAACTTGAGTCCCTGATTGCTGCTGCAGTTAGAGCAATGGGGAGAGTGGCAGTGGTGTGGGAACTGGTTTAACTCAATTTAACCCCTCAGGTAGCATGCAGGCTGTGGGCTACCAATTGGACAGCCCTATGTTAAAATAACTATCTGGGACAGAAGACTCATTTTGTATAGGTCTGGCAAAGGTTTTCTCCTTATAATTATTTTATGAGGACAATGAGCTTAGTTTAATTCTTTGACAGATTTGCAGATAAGAATGGGTCCCTAATCCTGGCTGATACAAATGTCATATATGACATCATTGGTTATCCAAACCCTCAGTTATCCAAACAGCAACTTTGTTTTACATTAGTACTGAATTACAAACTACCATATTTCATTGCATACCACATTTCATTGCATGCCCTCAAATAAGACACACACCTTGTTTTTGGGAAGACAGAATGAGAAAAAATATTTTTCCAGAATTATGGCTGCATAGAGCAGGGACAGAAGCTCATCTTCAACTCGGTCACTCTCCCTTTCCTGCTAAAAGAAAAATTGTAACTATAGCTGCAGTTAAAGACTGGTCTTCATGGCTAGAGCAACAAATTAAAAAAAAGAGCTAAATGCAATCTGTAGGAGAAATAGAAGAAGAAAGATCAGAAGTAGCTAATAGACAGCAAAATTTCCAGAAGAAAGGTTAACTTGATTAGGCGAATCATCAAGACCATTAAAAAGGAGAGATGATTGTTAACACTTGTGGAGTAAAAAAAACAGAGGTATGAAGTGAACTTGACTCTCTCAGCTACCTGAATAGAAATGGTACTTACTTCTGGCTGGTGGAACAGGAATCAAAGTGAGATGCTTCTGTTCTAGGCAGAAAATCAGCTTTGCTGTTTACAATATGCATCCTAATTTTAGGGGGCTGATTTTTGGGGAAAGGGTGCATATAATATGTGAGTAAATATGGTATTCTCTTTTAAAGCTTTATTTAATACAGTACTGTATCCCTACTCTTAAGTTTCATATAGTAACTTGTAACTTGGTATTGTATAACAAACAGTTCTCTTCTAAGTTTTACTGTATTTAATATCGATACTGCTAAGAATAGTATGGTTTTACTTTATGCAACCTCTCTTAGTATGTATAATTCCTCACAAGATGCTGTGGTTTCACCTACTCAAACAATTTCAGCTATCCAAATGGCTTTTAGACAGTTGCTTTCCAAAGGGACACAGATAAATGAAGATTTTCTGCATATGTCCTGTGTGTTCAGCAATTTTTGCCATCAGTGAAGATCATCCCTTTTCAGTTCTTTCACATATGTCAGTAGCAAAAGAAATACCTAAACATCAAGCAAACAGGTATTCTACATTACAGAAAGACTACTGTACAGATACTTTTAATAGGAGTTCAGCATCCCTTTATATGAAGTTATTTTCAATAAGATTATTTTTTTTAGAATAATCCAAGTTAAAATTGACAATATATTAAGCTTTAATTTGGGAATGGGACTACTCTATTTGGAATGAGACTTCTGCTCAAATATCCAGGATAATGACTTCTTCTAAATATATATTGATTTTCTTTAATACGCTATATGGATTATAATTAACATCTTAAAGAATTACTTCATTCTAGACAAATCTGTCATGAAATACACACACACACACACACACACACACACACACACACATATCTCTGACTCATATATGATGGAATTACCCATTTTTAAAATAAAATAGCAAAAATGGATAACTGAAACACATTTCTTTTTCTGTAGACTTTTTTGACATTAGATTGTAAAGGTATATATAGTGAAAGTAAATACCTTAATGGTAAAAAATAATACAACTAACTTAACATTGGAACAGCCACTGTCCCACAGAGACTGGATGAACAAGCTATATTGTTATTGGAGTTAAAATCATCATTGAATAAAGGAAGTAGAGGGATTTCAATGGAGGCTTACTGAAAGAGTCTGAAACCTTCAAATTTAAAATTTTACATATAGTCTTTCAAGTATTCGGCTGTTGTTGAAAATCTCTTCCTTGAACTAGTGATCGACTCTATATAAACAAAGTGTATGTACTCAGTGGCTACATCTACATGTGCATTAAGGTACTTTTCCTAATGCATATTAAATTTAGTACCTCCAATGTGAGGATGCCTGTACATGAGCCCAGGGCCTGTCCCAACATGCTATAATTACATGCTGTAATTACAGTGTGCTCAAACGTGGTAATTACTGTGCTCCAGCCAGCCTCTGCATCTCATGTATCTGCATCCCTGCATTTCAAAATGGTGGTGGGGGTGCTTAAACTAAAGCCCATCTGATGAGCTTTAGATAAAGTGCCCCCACCACCATTTTGAAGTGCGGAGATGCTGATACACGAGATGCTCTGGGCACTCTAATTAGAGCGGCTCCTCCCCTCCCACCCCTGGAACAAATGTAAAAGCTCCCTGAGGTACTAAACAAATGGACATTAGGCTGCCTTAATGTGCAGTAATGAATGCACATGATTTTTAAGTGATGCTTGATGTACAGTATCCTTTTTTACTACACATTAGTGTAATAGCACAGTAAAATAGGCTACTGTGTGTTAGAGCATACGTGTGGGCGAGCCCACTGTTTACCTGACTGGATCTGAGTAGTAATATCAAGGGTGAATTTTAGAAATTTCCTCCTCCTCTCCCTGCAAAAAAGTAGTTTATATAGTTTTATATTTTGCTAGAGTTTCACTACATTTATTTAAGAATTATGAATAAGGAATTCCATATATTTTTGTTCTTTGGGTGGTTTGAAGAAGACACAGCTAGTGTTCTAAATTTTGCAATGATTGCGTAGTAAATGTGTGTAACTCTGTGTATCATCTCTAAGGTATAATTGCAAAGCGCTATTTTGTCATTAAACATTCCATAAAGGATTTTTTTGAAAAGATAGATTAAATAGGTAGATATCTTTGAAAAGATCTCTTGAAAAGTATAGATTCTGAAAAGCTTTTCTATGAGAAGGAATATTAACCACTGTGGATTTCTGTGAATGAAGCTTACCTGAAACCAAGACAGAAGAATTTAGAACACCATCAGAATTTTGATTGGCTGCCATAAATTGTCAAAAATAAGAGCATAAGAGTCTCCCATACTCACTATTTCCTAGGAAACCAATAGAAAAATATAGGTTGAGGGATGAGATTAAAAAAAAAAAACCTCTTTAAAAAAAGCAGGGTGGGGGATTATAATTTATTGTAAATAAAGCACTGATGATGGTGGTAGATCTCCTGGGGTCAAATAAAACCCCTGTGCTGCAAATTAGCAGCGTGGGGAATCCCTGCACATGCAAAATGATTTTGAGTGCACCAGTTGATAACTGATATAGGATCCTCTGTATGGTATTTAGGTCTTTTTAGATTTAAAAATGTTCTTTGATATTTATGATCAATTATAGCCTTATTAATGTTTGGAAGGTCAAGGTCACCTGGGTTGGAGTAGCTCGAGCCAGAACTGAAAGATATGTAGCATGATGCACTATGCATGGAACTCTCCCATAGAATTCTGTACTCATAAGAGAAGCATCACTTCAAGGGTCATGAGACTTTACATTCCTTTAAAAGCGAAAGCTCTGCAGAAGACCTGTATAACAGCTTTAAGAATTTGAGGATTGCTACTACCTAATTTATAGGGCCAACAAGGATGCATATATTCAAAGTCAGCAACTTTTCATCAGTCCCTTTGTTCTCTAGAAAACTTGAGACAAGGACAAAGGACCAAATAGCTCCAGCTAAGACAAGGGTTAGCGAGCATTACCGCTGCACACAACCAGTTTGATACAGGCTCAGACTGGTAGAGTTTGAACTGACCAGTGGATGTTGGCATCCTGTGTGAGGAGGGTTGCTGATCTCAATTCTGTTTCTACTAGACAGGCATGAAGGTGAAATGGGCTCTTAGCTTGAGCCTTTACCAGTTAAAGCTACAGTCCATGGGCAAATGAAAGTATTATTAACATTCTGCTCCTGCTACCTATTCATGAACATAAAATTAATATAATTGGAAGACTTCCATCAGCAGGGCTGTTACCCAGCATCTTTTATGAACATTGCATTTACTTTTGCTTCTATAGCTGTATACAAAGAGAATTTATGTGACATATTGGGTTAATTCATTAGTATTTCCCCTCCCTTGAATTTAGTTCAAGTATTAAATTAAGATTCTGGCTGGGGTGATTCAGACTGGATTCTCTGTTCAATGGATAGCCAATGCAGACGATCAGAATTCAGGATGACGTATTCCTGGTGGACTTGGGTTGCTAAGCATGGGAGGTGCTGCATTCTGAACTGGCTGGAGGGTTTTTTCCAAGGCCTGTGATTTTCTTGATATAGAAAGTCACAGTAGTTGAGCCTCAGTGTTAGAAATGCATAGATTATTTGGTGAGCTCTGAACCCAGGAGAATTGAGCGCAGCAGCAGATAGAAGTGGACATTTTTTACCTCTATGGATATTTAACGGTCCAAGCACAGTCCCTAGTCTTATTGGAAGCAAACTCATCCAAATCTCATTAAATATGACATCTACTCCATGTTTAAGATGATGCAGCAATTAAACAGCCACTCCTGAGTTATGATTTACTGTATGTATGGAACACATGCAGAACTTTAGACACAATACTCATTGGTAAACCATTTTACCTTCCTCTGTTTTGCTCATTATGTCTACCCTTGCCTCTATTGGTTAAATTAACTTGCTATATAATCATGAGCATGCTGTGGCAGTTTAGAATTAATTTCAAGCAAGCTCTTTTTGACAGTTGAAATAATTTTGCAGGCCATATTATCAAAAAATTTTCTTGCAAGGGTAGTATTTTATGTCTCTCTTGAGTGTCCTATAAACTCCCACTATTAATGGTGTGTTAGCAGTGATATTGGTGCGTGATAGCATTGATACTCTATGTACTATTATAATGTTTTAGGGTTGTAAACCATTTTTAGTGGCATGCTTTGTAAGGCTAAGTCTAGATAGTGTAATATAGCTGTACTAATTATATTGATCTAATTAATCTAATTAAATTGCAGCTAGATATGTTGTACATGTCATTTGTCTATATTAACATTATGTAAATCTATTCTGCTTGTCCATGCATTTTATATACAGTCCAGTATTTTCTTTAACACCTCCTTAGAATTCAACCACTGTAGCTATAGTGTGCACTCAGGCCCTCTTACAAATAGAAATGGGGTTATGCAATGTTTTAAATGTTGGGGAAAGTCTGGTGGGTTTTTTTTTAATGCATGGCAAAGAGTTTCAGGAGATCAAAAGAATTTTGTCTTAATTGGAGCTTAGAAAATGTTTTCTTCTCTGATCGCTTTCTACTTTACATCATCTGTTACAGAAGCTCCACTGCATCATTAAATATTCATTTTAGGTGCTTCATCTTAGGTGTATAAGTAGCAATACAATGATCCAAATAGTACAGGGTGATCAAAATTACACCTTTATACAGGGATGTGTGGAGGGCTTGGGTGAATCTACCCCTGGAGAATATAAATACCCTCTTTACTGCTGCAGTTTTGTAACTATGGTATACTGTGGCTAGGGAAGATTTATGTTCCACTGCATAGGGGCTCTGTAGAAGAGTTTTGGAAGTGGTCTAGGAATACAGTGTGTTCCTGGCCTCCCTGACCATAGACCCTACATTGGCAGTAAAGCCCACTTTTTATAGTTGTGCTCATCCCCTGCAGTTCCAACAGCACAGGGGAGTGTAAACAGATGGTAAGTCTACTCTCCCTTTTATGTAGGACACACACACACTTGAATGTCATCCAAACTTACCCTTCTCTTGGGTTTTCTTTTATTGTCAAACTAAATTATAGAAAATATAAACTTCAGAATGAGCTGGCTAGTTTTCCAGCTTGGCAGCTACAGATCTTTTTTCTTTCTGTCTCTAATAGGTATACACACTAACCTCTTTTATGATTCCAGTTTGGAGCTAATTTAGACTCACCTTGTTTGGTTGCTAATCTGAGTCACTTGCATTGCTATGCAGAGAGAATCACAGCAGCTGACACTGTCACAGGGAAAACATGGCTACTTTCTTGCATGGGTACTTCTCCCAGAAGTCTGTGATGCTCCTAGTTTATTTAAGCTGATGAGGGCACTTATATTGCAGAAAATTACATTAGGGTGGCAATGAGACAAGAAGCTGAAATATGAATGGCCAATATACCTTAACTACTTGAGGGGTTATTAAATAATCCAAAAGTATTTGTAAACAATTACCAAATTGTTGACTGTGCCTTAAGATTTAGGTTGATTAACATTTTGGACGTGAAAAATCTTCTAAAATCTACCGGTGGGTGATATTTTGTATAATGTCTTATAGCTGCTGAAATGAAACAAGAGTGCTTGCTCTCTAACTGTGGCTCTCTGAGGAGTCAGTGAAACCACCTTGGAGTTTCTGAAGCCAAAGCTGAAAATGGAAGGATAAAATAAAGAAATGTGGTCTTTTTCAACTCCTTACTTAGTGTAATTGATTCAATGAAATTGATTCATAGATATTCATATTTCTATGTCAATAAAATAAAAACTTCAGGTATCACTTAAAGAAACTGATGATCCTCGTGACCAGTCCCCATTTTTATTTTCCTGAAATAGAAAGTAGCTTAATGAAGCATTAAATAAAACAAAACAGTTTTTTAAGCCCGATTTTCAAGTAATGGGCCTAATCATTTTCCAAAGAGCCTGGGTCATTAATTTAACAAGTCCTGTGTCTTTAGATGCTTTCACTTCTATGCTTAGGTAACAGCTAATGACCTCACTAGCATGGGATCCATGTTTGACTTCATCCTCTGTCTTGATTTTGCATGTGGTTTGTCTCTCTACCTTTCTGATTTGGCAGATCTGTCTCAGCATACTGAAAACCTCCAGAATTCTGGATACTTAGATGCAAAACATTTAAATGTGCCTTAAGTTAAGAGGGTAGAAATATCAGCTGTTTATGCTTGGAAGTCACTCAAAGACAACTCTTTTTGGGATTGAATTAAGAACAGAGGCCATCCTTTCCTCTGAGTTTCAAGCTCTACTTGTAGGCAAGTGCCACAGAGAATGGTGTTTGTTAACCGGAAGGCCCACCCTTTCCCTCCTTTCTACATTAGCAGAGAGCGCATCTAAGGTGACAACAGAAGAGAAGAAAGGCCTCAATAGATCACCCAGGTAAGTCCCCACTCATAGAGGTGTTGATAGGAGTCAGGTCAGGCCCTAAAAGAGAGGGAGATGGAATTTGTGCTACTGAGAAGGCAAAATATCCAGACTGCTGCAGAGAACAACAACAACAACAACAAAAGCCTGCAGGGGGTTTGGAGTAAAGCCAGAAAGAAGTTGCTGTCATCCTTACCCTTCTGTCCTTTCTTGAACTTGGCACAATCAGCTGATCAGCATAAATATGATGTTTTTATGGCACCAGTTATAATTGGTGGTGATAGCTGCATGACAAGGAGAGACAGCATATTGTACAAAAACAAGGTGATGAGAGTGTAGACGTGCAATATAGAATCTTAAAACTCATTTAATCAAAGTACTTTTTTTTCCTAATCACTATATTTTCTGCAAATCTTGGAAGTTGTAGACTGATCATAAACCAGAGAGTATGAAAGGGTCTCATTCATAAGTGCTTTATCTTCTCAGGAACAAGTCGATAAGCCTTTATTGTTTAATTTTTCTTTCTTGGGAACTGGGCAGCTGACATTTTTTCAAAGCCCCTTAATTTGTAGGGGACTTTGTGGGAGTCACACAACCCCATTAACAGTATTTTTCATCTGGCTTTAGGAGAAGTATATTTTAAAATGGTAAAAGAAAAAGACTTTGAACAGCTTCTCACAGTTAAAATATGTCTATAAAATGAAAATGAAAAGCAATTAAAAATGGAATATTTCCTTCCCCCCCCCCCTCTTAATTTTTCACTATTTCTTGTAGGCAGGTGGCAGGCTAAGGCTGGGGAACCTGTTTACTACCACAAAGCTTGCTGCCATTAAGCACTGTAAGACACTGGAGTGGTATTGGTGAGCTAATTTTGTTTACTGTCTGCCAGCCCCCTTACAACTCTTGAGCAGATTTTATAAATTACACGTAAACAAATAAAAACCCTGTAACCCTTTCAACACTATAGTAATAGCTGTGTAGAAGAACTAGTGATTGTAATAATATTGCACCTTTCTTGGGATTCAATTTTCCATGATCTGTATTGTGAAATGCCCTTGCATTGTATTAGGTTAGAACAATCATCTGTGTGTTTCTAAAGATTAACTAAGAGTGTACTTTAAATATACAATCTCTGAATATTTATGTGCATGCAGAATCTTGTGTGCCTGAAAATCCATTGGTGGGTGAGTGAGTTTTCCAGGGTTGCTTTGGTGCCTGATCTGCAAAGAATGAGAAACCGGTAGAACATTTTTATCTTTGAAGGTCCCTGATCCAATCCTGAATATCTCCGCCAAGTTACTGGTCATTGCACAAAGGGTGTCTCATTCAGGATCCAGTCTGCTGTGGATCCCAGAGCATGTAACTCACTGGTCAGTTGGCCTGTCCACATGAGATGTTTACTGTGAAGCTGCCCAGTTAGCTCTTCAGTAAACTTCTCAGCATCTATATGTGTGGCCCTATTAGGCCACAGTAAACTAATAAACTGCCACAGATTAGTACTTGTAAATAAAGATACTAGTCTGGTGTGGAGTTTTTTAGTGTGCAGTAATACACATGTAGACACTGACAGAGATGGTGGGGGCACAAGGGTGCCTGCTGGCTAGCCCCAAACTGGATCACCCTTGTGCCCCAGCGAGCTCCCCAGCCAGCATGTTGAATTGGGTCATAGCAGCCCCAGGCTGGCAGGCTCACCCCCAGACCATCTGCCAGCTGGGGCTGCTCTGACCTGCAATCCTGGGCTCATGTGAAGACACAGCACCCAAGAGCAATAAATTCAGGTGTGATATGCACCTGAATGTATTGCTTTGAATTAATTGCATATGTAGACACACCCACTATATTTTAATGGGTCCCATGCCCAATTTGCCAAGGACACAAGTCTGTGGACCAGTTTATGCTTTGCTTTCTGGAGGTCCCTGTTTCAGTGATTGGTGTATTGGCCAAGATGATGGCTTTCACACATGCAATCCCCCCCCTCCTACCTCGCAATAATGCATGCCAAAAGGATTTGAAGCCAGATGACTGCCTGTAAACCGCACTACCTTATTTTAGGAGATCTTTTTTTTTACTTTGGACCCATTAAATTGAATGCTGTACTTACTCCAGCCCTCAAGTATAGATTTCTGTCTACTTAAAATAGAAATTTGTTGTTGCAAAATTTACTCTTCACATCTCTTCCTATAAGGAAGCTATGGTATGCAGAAGTGACATCATTTTAGTGGTGGTTGGGTATTTCTCATATTTATTATTACAAATATTATGGTTATTTTGAGCTAAGAAAGGAAGCAGTGTGGTATGGTATCTTCAAGAAGGTCTGAAAGTCAAGACTTCTTGGTTTTATTTCCAGTTTTTCTGCTGACTTACGGTCAGCCCTTGAGGCCTCATAAGTTTGGGGTTGGAATAAGACATATGAACTCTAATTCTGTGTCCAGGTGCCCAGCTACTGAACTCAAATGATAAGGTCAGAATATTAGCTTATTAGCTTTCATTTAAAATTTTTCTTAGCCTCATGGTTTGGGGGCTGGGGTGGTATGGGCACTAAGATACGGTCAACAGCCTAGAGTTTGCAAGTTTGAGGCTATTAGAGAAGTACTCACAGTGTGGCCCTATTCGATTCTAGTGAATCTGTGAGTTTTGCTAAATACCATGTCATGGTTGCAAAGATAAGCTAAAAAATGGGACAAGAGAAGAAATGGCACTACCTGTCCTTCTGAATGTACTGTAAGTGCGAATTGGTAAATATAAAAGGCTGGAACTGCCCCTTGCATCTCAGGCTGGTATTAAATCCAAGACACTGTTTTAGGGGCTCCTTTCAACACCACACTAAGATATGGCTCAAGTGCAGCATGAAAAGAGTCAGTGTGCCAGGCAAACCTCATTGCTGGGTGCTTGGTGCGGGAGGAGGGGACCTTCACAGCTGCCAGAGAAATAGAAGGTACATGTAGCTATCCCTACCTCAAAGCGATATGATCCCCCTTTTACTGGTACTTGAAGGGGTAGCCACAGGGTCCCCATGTTGTGGTGTACCTATGGCCGCTTGTTCTTTTAACTCAGCTTTGTACAGTGATGTAAGGGACTTTGAGATATTTGGATTAAATGATACAAGCATAGTTCAATATTTGTGCAACTTAATATTATTAACACTGATAAAGGGAAATATCGGCACCTTCTTTACTTGCTTGCTTTCTCTGTTTCTCTCTCTCTCTTTCTCTGTTGTTTTATTTAGCTATTAGACACATTTATACAGCAGCCATCTCCAAAGCATCTAAGCTCTAAGTTTAGTGAAAAGTTCACAAATCCATATTTCACATGAGCCATATGTTGCACTGAAGGCACATAATTTACAAATCTTTTAAGCGATTGTTACCAACAATTCACATTTCTCCTCTCAAGATAAAGCCCCGGCCCATTCCATCTGATCAGCATCTTATTCTTCAAGCAGGTGTCATGGTTTCTGAATTTTGTCCAGATGGCAGCTGATGTGGAATGAGAGACTGAGTGAATAAAAATAAATGCTGTGAGAAGAGCCTGGGAGCCTTTGCTTCTAATGTTACTGCTAGTGACAATAGATTTAAAGCAGCCATTGTTCATGATCTGTGAGTTTATTAGACCTAAATGGTGAGGATTACCTCATAAAATTATAACAGTCAGGGGATCTGATTGAAAATACCTCTTTAAATATATTGCACTTGGTTCTAGTTCATCAGTATTTTGCATTTCAAGTCTTTTTCTGGTATGTATGCATGTTTGTGACTGTTCATGTCCACAGCTAGTTCAGCAGTCATTCTTCCTAATAAACCTTTGATCTGTTGAAAGGTAACTACAAAGCTTGTAGCCAAGGTACCCATGCAATGAGAGTTTCAATATGTGTGTGTGTGTAGGAAAGGATTGGTCCCATGGGCTGTTTCACAGAGCTTGTAACAGCTAATTGGGCCTGTTAGGGTCAGCAATTAGCTCTGAGCTATTCAGAACTCCCGACAGTGCCACCTTTATCTGTAAACCAGCTCTTCATTGAACAACGCCTCAGACAATCAAGAAGCTCACCTAGCACAGTATAAAAGCAAGCTGCACTGCTCAGAATAGGCTGAACCCTTCACCAGCCCTGAAATTACATCATCCCATGATCAATCTGCAGGTTTAATAAGACACTGCCGTCTGGTGCACAGCAGAGCAATATGTCCATTACATAATTACTAAAACAGGCTTGACTCTCTTTTCCGCGGGCTTATTAACAACTGGGAGAACTGTTTCCAACGACCTGCAGGAGACGGATTTAGAGAAACTAGGATTCAGTGCACTATGCAGGAGCTTGCATGGTGAAAAGTGAAACGTATACAATAGAGCAGACACTTATTTAGTATTATGGCTTAGCTGCTAGATTTGGTGTATCCAATGATTGTAAGAAAGGGAGGCCAAATGGAAATGTTTTATGTGAAGCCACATCTATAACTGAGCAATCTAGAAAGCAAGCAGTTTGGAGTTACTCTTATCCCTTGTTCTTCATTTCCATCATGTGAACATTCACCTCCAGAAAATCCATATCTCTTAGTCGTCTCTAAAAGAGGCTCTTATTATGACATTCATGGGCAGATCACTTCACGATTTGTAAAATAACCTGCTGCCATGTCAGATTAGGTTATGTGCCATCAAATTATTTAAATCTTTGCCATTACATTTGTTCCACAGACATGTGCTCTCTCTCTCGAGACCAGTGTTCCTGCACTTTTACAAATACTTCCCCTTCAGGTCACTCTTTTTTTTCCGTGGAGTTATAATTGGCTCTTGGAGCCTTTTATAAGACCACAAAAAAGAGAGGTGGTGCTCCATGTACATTTTATGGCTTTTCTGTCCAATGACTCTAATGTCAAAATTGCTACAACCTTCCAAGAGAAATGCTAAATCATAATGTGGTAAGAAAGGCACCCTCGACAGGTCTGCGAATGACAGCTCTATAATTTCAGCATTATTTGAATACAATGTAGAAGTGCCTTATATGTTTAAGCAGCTTCATTTTACATCTGCTTTTTAGAATAATTGATTCATACTTGTCTGCACAGGCTTTCAATAGTTTTCTTTTTTTCTTTCATACTGTCTTTGTCTATCTTTTCTTTTCTTTTTCTTTCTTTTTTGATTGCCTTGAATGTTTTTTTCCTCTCCCCTATAGCATTTATTTCACCATTAAGAAAAGGATAGGGTCAGACTGAATTTGTGCTAGACTGAGATAGTGGAACTACTTCTGAGCTCATTAAGGGAGTTGCAGAGGACCTTGAGTTACCTGTGTGTATCCTTCTTAGTTCAGTCGCAGCTCAGCACTTGTGGAAATGTATTGTCTTATTTATGTCTCTAACTATTATCATAATTAAGTACATACATAAGTACGTGTGATCAGTTTCAATGTTTCCCTGAATTTTTTTTTTTACTATTTTTGTCAAAGTCTCTGTCTGCTGTTTGGAATCTTTAAAAAAACAAAACAAAAAAACCCTCTAAAGGTCCCTGCTGACAATTTTTCATCAGGAGACAGTGGCTTCAAACCCTACTAAAACAAAAAGTTTATATTCCTACATTTTTTGCAATGGTGTTTCTGCACCATTGAGCTGACAGCTGAAATCCTGCCCCACTTCCTCTGTGTCTGATGTCAGACGCAGGCCAGCTTGGCAGCCAGTGAAAGGGTAAAGGGAGCAGTATAGTCTGGGAAAAAATGAAACATTTTGCAGTGTGACCAGCCCTGCTAAAACTGTGTGTCATGTGTCAAAAAACTGAGAGACCTGGCAGATCTCTATGGATGCCGCTTTGCTTCTCATGACATATCCAAGGAACCTGTGTCTTGCTGGTTTGATGCCAAACTGCAATTGTAACTTTCACGGATGACACACCACCAGGAGCACTCACTAAAATGGAATAAGGGCTGTGTTTCATATTAAGGGATGAATATGAATACGCTGTAAAATGGAATACATCCTCAAATCTTTGGGTGTAAATACCAGGGTCCAGTCATGTCCATGTCTGAATGTGGAACCAGATACAAAATGGCAAAACCACTAACACCTTTCTCCTATCATCATACAACTCCCTTGGTAGTTTTTCAATGCAGACAGGCTGGAGAACTTGCAAAAGGCATCTTTGGTCTGATTCTCACCTCACACCAGTCAAAAATAGAAGCAGCTCAGTGAAAATTAATGGCATTATAATGCTGTGAGCCCATGCAGAGTGAAGTCAGAATCAAGCCATTTACTGTATGTTTCACTGTAAATGAGAGCTGCTTTGCTCATATAATAAATAGCGAATTACAGAGAAAGGTTGAGGGGGAGAACTGATTAGAATTAAAGACAGGGGAAAGCGCTTTCAAAATCTTTGGAAAATATAGTTTTAACAGGTCTTAGCCTGCAAGCTCTGCTCAGTCTCAGAAGAAATGCTGAACTGTTGTTCTGTGTTTTATAAACAGCAAGAGAATCTGCTGTCTGCCTTAATCTTTCTAATTAAATCAATAGAAATAATTGTGGTCAAATAAAATAGAGGAGGATGTGTCCTTAAAAATATATGAGAGAGTCTGGAGTGAGCACCATCCTTCTCCCCTTCATATTTTTCCTTGGTTATTAGTGATTCTTTTATAATTGGTTACAGAATTGTTACTATCCTATCTCTCAAAGTAATCACTCACTGTCATAACTAGTTATTGCCAAGAGAGTTATGCTTTCCACCTCTGGAGCTGGGGTTTCTACTTCAAAATGACCCTCAAGAAGACTGGCTTTGCCACTCAAAAATACATCTCTATCCTTAGAGATAAAATCTCTTTTATTTCCTTCAAATAGTCCCTCTGTGAGCTCTTTTTTATATAATGGAAAGTATTCAGAGAATTTAAAAGGAACCCAAATCAAAATGTTCAACATTTAGGTCCAATTTCAAAGCTCCTTTGTTTTGATATTTTTCTCTTTAATTCCACTACATATGTTTTATTATTAGTCTTTTTTACAGAGATCTTTTGTCATACAATAGACGCAATAATACACCATTTTAGTATTCTCTGCATAAGTTGATACAGACATTGAATGACAATGTCGGTCATTTCTTTGTATAACCTTTCATCTCCTGGTCCCTGGTAACATGTGGTATCTTGAGTATTGGGCGTGTCACGAAACCATTGGAGAAAATTCCTGCATGAGTATGTTTTACAATGTATAGTTCCAAATTGAAATTCCAGATCCAATTATTCCTAGCAAAAATGTTAGAAAATGAAGACAATGCATATACCAAACACTGCAGGATGCCCAATGTCAGAGCTTTGAGATAAAACTGTGTACATATTTGCGAAGCTGTGTGAAACAAAGCTCTCTGTAGATACTGTCATAGCATATGAGACATACAGTTAGACAAAACTGAAGGAAGAAATAATCACTGGAAACAATATTGTGAAAATACAGAGTATAATTAGTGGTAATAAATTGATCAACTACATACCCTATGAAGAATGGGTTTGGGATTTTGATATTAAGATGCTGACAGATTCCTCAAGAGGAGGTGTGTATATATAATAAATACTGATTTATATGATAATCAGTACAGATAACTCATGATTCCAGTCTATGATACTCATTAAACATGTACTGAACTTTTGCTCTTGGAGATGCTTTTGGGCTAATGCTGGCTTTTAAATAAAGAAATGTGGAAGTAGTTGCCACAATTCCTGTTTATGGAAAACAAAAATTATGTTAAAACATGTTGGTTGACACAAATAAATACTCTGTTCAAATCAGGATTGGTTTGAAATTTCTGCAGGAAATATATGTGGGAAAATAAACAAACAAACAAAACCCCCCAAAAACCTCTGCCCAGAAAACTTTAAGTTAAGAAGAGAAAACAGAAAAAAGGAGGGAGGATACAACTTAAAAGCAAAGCTTCAGGTTTGTAAACGGAACAGATTAAGTTAGTTCCATTGCATCTATCTCTATATAGTGGTTCTTAATCTTTTTTGACTTGAGATGCCCCTCAGAAAATGCCAGCTGTTAGCTTTCAGTCATTTTTTTTGACCATGGAAAAGTAATATAGGAATTTTATTATGGAAAATAATTTAGAGGAACCACTACAGTTTGGATATATTTTAATACACAGCACTGGATTCTTACTTACAATCTTTGGGTTTATTTTGTGAGTCATGTTTGCACACCTAATATGGGCATTGCATGGCATCCCAGAGCATCCCTGGAAGGATCTCAAGACACCCTGGCTAGAGACAGACATTACACATAAACTGATTTATGTGATCAGAAACTGGTTGAAACCTGTAACACAACAGATGTTCAGCGCACATAAGCCAGTTTGAGATAAATCTGGTTGAATATAGTATCATACTTAACTGATTTGGGTCAAACTGGTTTATGCAATGTCTGTCCCAGACCCCATGCTGGTTTAAGATAAATCAGACTCCCCCAACATCCCTGCATGCTCTCTTCCCCCTGCCTCTACCTACCCTCGCTGCTTGTTACTCAAGCAGGAATTCCCCCTCCCCACCCTCCCATCTTCCAGAGCATGGACCCCAGCCTCATGGATCTTAGGCATGTGGTATGCTATTTAATGCTGAGAGGTGTCTGTGTGTGTGAGTCTCCAATTTTAGTGGGACAGGAGGACAGAACAGTGACCACTTAGGGCTTTTTGGAGCTAATCAACCGGTCAGCTGTTTAAGAAGAGTTTGAACTAATGGGAAGAGGCTATTGTTTTGACAATGGGGTGAAAAACACCGTTATCAACCCCCTGCTGGTTTGCTTGCCTGTCAGTTTGCTGCAAACAGTATAAAGAAGCAGGGAGGCAGATTGAAGAGCTCTGTATCATCAACAGATGCATGTACTGGACACTCCCCTTGCCTCAGAGTGCTAGCAGGGGGCTGAGGTCTGACAACACTCCTGCCCCTTGAGCAGCCAGCAGGGAAAAGCCCAGGATGGTACAGGCAGGGTGGGGGTTTACACCCCTCCCTAATCAGAGGTCCTGCCAGGGCCTGACAACACCCCCCTCAGCTCAGCCCTGTGGTAGGGAAGGGAGGGCTGCTCTAGTGCTCCCTGGCTTCTAGCTTGAGTCACTACAGGCATGTGCCTGCATTTCCTTAGTCCAAAGAGAATATTTGTCCAGTTATAACCCAGTTCAGCCTAGCCAGGTTAGGCTAACCTGCAAAGATGAATCAGTTCAGGCTCAGGCTTTTTGAATGTTTGCCCTTAGTCCCTGTGGTGCTGCGGCACCCTGGTTGAAAATCATTGTTCTATGCTATCTCCAGTTGACAATTGGTACTTCTTGCTTTCTTGTCAACTGCCTTAGTCTGTCCCAGGAACTAAACTCACATGGGATGTCCATGTTTTTTGTTGGTCCAGAAAACAACACCTCAAAGTTCAAATTCAGATGCCCAGTTATGATCTTACTGACAGGCCCAAGGAGAGCCCATTTTCATGCAAGGAGCAGTTCAGACTTCAGAAGTTTATACAAAGAGACTAGGGGCCATATTCCTTGCTGGCATAAGTATGTGTTGCTCAAGCTCCTACATGCCATTATACAATTTGGTACTCTGATTAGCAGGATGAAAGCAATTAGCCAGTAAAACTGGAATGGATGTATCTGCAGAAATTTTACAGTATATTTTAGCTGTAGTTGAATTTGTTTGTTCTTTTAGCTGAAATTCTTCTGTCAGATATATGCATGTATAACCATTTTCCCTCATGCTGGTAAAAGATACTGGAAGGCTCATACTATACGCACATGTTTGGCAATGTGGGCTTTTATTGATGTTGTTAGCAGGAAATATAACTGTCAGTTGACTGAGAACTTTCAGATTTCAGATGGTGAGATTACATGTTAAAGTTAGCAGGTGCTAATTCTAAGGTATGTTAGCCTGTGTTAAGGTTAACAAGTGCTAGCAGTCAGTCACATGTTCAGAGTTAACACCTTTTCTAATGTGTGCTACTCAAACCTGTGACTAGAAGGCTGGCGAGCAGCAGTGAGGCTAGGAGCTGCAAATCTGTTCCATGCCTGCCCCACTAGCCGCTATATAGGCTGGAGAGGAGGAGGGGAAGGGGCTCCCCAAATTGCCCCGCTGCCTCCCATTGGACCGTAGATCCAGAGTTTGAATTACACTCCAACTCTTGGGGGGTCTGCAGCACTGGCAACCAGAAGGAGCTGCCACCACCTGAGCTGCTTAGAAAGGGGCAGGGTGTGCCAGGGGCTCTTATCTCTTATGGGGGGGGGCTCTCATCTCTTATGGGGGGGCTCTTATCTCTTATTGGGGGCTCAGCCCCCTGTATTTCAAATCCAGCTTGGTGCCTCCATCACTCTTGGGATGATCAGGGCAGCAGGACAGTGATCTAGAGTTGGAGAGACCAATGGGGGGCAAAGAGGACAATTAGGGTGGCAGGGGAGTGATCTGGGGGTCAGAGAAGCAATTTGGGGGCTGAGTGGGTGGCAACTCAGCAGTTCCTCACTCACCTGCTCCCTTCCTTTTCCCTCTTCCAGTCCTGCCCCCCACCCACCTGCTGCTTGGCTGTTCCCAGCTGTCAGTTCCCAGTTAGTCTACCTAAAAGCAGTGCCTTCTGGGATACTACAGGACCACAAATTGATGGTTTTAGCTCAGAGTCAGATGCAAGTCTTCTTGTGACAGTAGCACTAAGGTGGGAAGCTTTGGTGTTCAGCCCACTTGCAGCTTGATAGTCCTGTTGCTGGTGCTGCCCAGGTAAATCAGCTCCAAACTTTCCTTCTGCTGTTGGTAATTTGAAGGGCTGGGCAGCTCCCTCATGCTACTATCATCTCCAGTACAAGTGACAGTTTAATTTGTAACAGAGGGCAACACTCGTGCCCACATACTGAATGAGTCCAGCAGGGTCAGACAATAACTTGCATCTTCTATGCATAAAAAAAGTAATGAGTTCCATATGAATACCAGAAGACAGAATTTGACCTTTATTATTACTAAAATTTGTGGAGTCTTTTTAGGGTAAAACATCAGTTTAAGCAGGAAGCCAGGAGATTGGGTCTAATAAAGGAAGAAGGAAAGAATGCTGGCATCATATAATCCTGATTAAGAATTCCAGAAGAGGCATTTAAGATAGCTATGCTGAATATAACCCATATTCTATGATGTGGGGTACTAAAAGGCCTGAGTTTGTATGTATTTGTCAGGATCCATAACAGGAAAACATGCTTGGGCTGATTTCTCACATACAACAGGCTGTCCATGCCTACTTGCCTTCTGCTAGGCTGGGAGGAGCAACAGGGCCCCTAAATAAATACACCTGGGGCAACAGATGAACAATGGCTCAACAGACTTGCTTCAGAGTGCTAGCTGTCTTGCTCCCGGATGCTCTGGTTTGCTGGTTGTGAGAGTCCAGATCTGATCATCTGGTCTTAACACAGGGTCTGACTGCCCATATCCCAATAGTACCAGAACTGAGGTGGTTGGAAGTGTTATTTGTTGATTGCAACCAGATCTGAGGTCATGTACTACTAATGTTACTGCAGAGTTCCTAGATCTCAAGAAAATGGATGTAGAATGGCTATCATACCAGTTCCAAAATGGGTTTAACTATATCTTATAGACAGAGTTCTTGGGATTCTATGGGCAATCTAGACACAGGTAGTAGAAATACTTAGTTTAAAGCTCTAAGAGGAAGTGTACATAGATGAGTCAAGAGATTAAATGGCAATAGTCCTTAAAGCAAACCAAAAATAGGATCTGTCAGTTGTCTAAAACAATTTTATGGAAAAAAAAAGAAAAAAAAAAGGTATTTTCCCCTCAGAAGTCAGTGAAGAAATGTGGTACAAGGTCAAATATGAAGAGTTTCTTTCCTTTATATATAAGCTCACTATAGCTGTGCAAATAACTATGGCGTTTTATGTGTGATCACCTTGATTCTGTTTCACCTAAGGTCATTTAAAAAAAAAAATTAGGCAAACTGAAAGTTACAAAAAGTCATTTCTAGTCAAACAACTAATTTATTCAACTTGAAATGTCTCATTTTTGGATGCTTGTTTTTTAAAACTTAAAATATTGTAAATAAAATTGTAAATTTTAATGTTAAGTACATTTTAAATGAAACTTTCAGATTGAAAATCCAAATATTTTAATATAAAAAGATCAAAATGAGATATTTTGATTATTTTCAAGTTATCTGAATCTGTCATATGTTTCAGTTGACCTGGATCTGCAATTTTTGTCAAAAACATTTTGGCCAAAACTTTTACCTGCTTCTAGAGTTCACTAGATTTTTTGTTTTTATGAAATGTTTTGTTCGGGAAGCTTAACCAAGTCTTTATTTATTACCCGAAGATTTGTTTGAATATGGACTGACAAAATAGTAGTCAGTGGGTGTGTCTACCTGTGCACTTTAATGCTCAGTAGCTTATCTACTGTGCATTAAAGCGGCACATAAAAACTATGCTAATATGGTAATGCACAGTAGAGGCTACTGCACATTAAGTGCCACCTACAAAGCGTGCACTTGTGCTACTGTGCATTAACACAGCCTAATGTGCATTTATTTAGTACCTCACATTGGAGGTACTAAATTTAATGCACATTAGGAAAAGTGCATTAATACACTGTGCGTAGATGCGCACAGGGTAATCATACTTGGAAAAAAAAACCTCTAGCAGAACTGAATGCCAAGTTCCATCTTTCTTGATAATGCCTTCGCACATCTGGAAACTTCCCATTTGGTTTGATTTTGTTGTACTTAGTAATGAATTAAAACAATTCATGTTTGAAGAAAATAATATCAATACATATAAAGTTAAATATAAAAAGGGTAATCTATTACAATCTTGTCAATGCCTGAGCACATGCTTAACTTCACTCACATGAGTAGTCTCGCCATGTTTGAGATCAAGTCATTTATATTTTATACCAAACTTAAAACATAAGGGACGTGTAACATGACCCAGTTAACATCACAGGTGAAACCTTTTGAAACTTCAATTTTGGGATGCAAGTTAGGTTACTTTGGCATTTAGGACCCACTCCAGTACTATTGTAAACAAAAGACAAACAGTGGTTAGCTGAAGTGAGTGCTAAGTTGGGCCCCTAATGGAAGGGTTTTTTTTCTTTCTTTTTTCATCTTGTCGTATTCTACTGCCCAACTGAACTCAATTTTTTAAATCCATTTTAGTAAATGTGGGATTGGTCCCTTACTGCATATGTACCTATAACATAGTTCATTTTCTGTACTTGTAGTAAAAATAGGTTCAAAGAATCATACCATCCTTATGCTGTAGCTCATTTCTATTACACGCTGCTTTTGATATTTTTGCATTTTGAATCATAAGGTCTCTGTTCTCACTGGGCTCCTGTCCCATGTTAATCTGATGTTCATATAATTTAGGCAGAAAAAAGCCTGTGAATGAGTCTCTCTCTCCTAATTTATTCAAGAGCAGCATTCTGCTACTGGCAAACTTGCATCCATTGCTCCCCTGTCTGTTACAGCATAACCAGATGTTTTGTAGTTTGTGTCCCTCTGCACATCATTTCACAAACACCACAAGTACCTCTTTCTGCACACTTCTCCAAGAACCATCAGTATGAAATACATGAGGAGGATGTGAGAACAGATCTTAAAGTAAAATTAAAAAATATGGAAAATACTTCCTAAAAAGTATCAGGATATAAATATATAGATATTTATAAAATTGGCTGTACTGTTATCCAGGCAGTTTATGTATAAGAGTAAATTAAAAATGAAACCTCGAAATAAGTTGATGGTCATTCTGACAAACTTTAGGTAAGATCTACTAATGTATGGAATTATTGTAGCCAGATCCAGTTGCATTATCTAGCTAAGGGACTTGTGCCCCGCACCCCACCAGCATCTGAATTCTTCTCTCTGTTTAATGTGTTCATTCTTACAATATTCCCCAGAACATTCTCCATTTTACAGACAGGCTCCGTACAGATGGTCAAAAAGCCTGAAGCTGAATCAATTCAGTCTTCACAGGTTAGATTCAGTCTTCGCAGTCTTCTAAGCTGCTTAGATTGATCTGATAAGCAAGTGAACAGATATTCACTTTTGATTCCAGAAATGTAGCCACATGCTTGTAGTGGCCCAGTTTGGAAACTGGGGGGCACTAGAGCAGTGCTTCTCAATGTGGTGGTCTGTGGACTGGTGCCGGTCCGCGAGTCACCGGTTGCCAGTCCACAGCAAGTTGCCAGGAAAGAAAGAAATATATTTGTTGGTTGGCAGTGAGTTGCCAGGAAAGAAAGAAATATATTTTCAGAAGCATAACATTGATATGTCATAGCCCCACAGTTCGTATGTTCCAACACTCCAGGTGACATCATGTCGTGCGAGGTGAGGAAAGAGAAAGAAACAGCTGGTCACGCATTTGTATAGCACTGTTACACGCAGTTGCTGCCACCGGCTGAACCGGGCACCGGTCCTTGGCCCACTGGAAAAAAAATTGCCGGTCTGCCACATCAGATAGTTTGAGAAGCACTGCACTAGAGTATGCCCCCCTGCTTGCCTGGAGCACACAGCTTGGGCATGGCTTGCTTGCAGGCCCACCCTGCAAGAGGGTTTGCAGGGAAGGTGCAAAGCATCCTGGGATGCTGGGGGGGTGGAGAGGAGACTATGAGTTAACTTGAATCCAGAGCGGATCTGGGACAAAAGTTCAATAACCAATTTAACCTAAATCAGTAAAGTCTGATACTACATGCATCCGGGTTTATCTTAAACCAGTTTTGGCCATTTTGAAAGCTGTTTATGTGTATTGAACTTCTGTTATGTTACAAATTTGAACTGGGTTCCAATCACTTATACCGGTTTGTGTGTAATATCTGTCCTTAGCCATAGGTGCTCAAGTACATAGACCAACATTTAAGGGCCTACATTTTCATGTGATGTCAGTGGGATGTAGATGCCAAAGTATAAGGTAGGGGTTTAGGTTGTAGCCGTGTTGGTCTAAGGACATAGACAGACAAGGTTCCTTGGGTGAATTTGATATCTTTTATTAGACCAACCCAAATAGTTGGAGAATAGTTATTAAGCAAGCTTTCGGGTTAAAAAACCCTTCGTCAGGCTAAGGAAGTTTCAACAGTTGGTGTGTGCTCTTCCTGGATGGAATGAAAAGTAAACAAGCCAGGGGCTGGGCTGGGGAGTCAGTTGCCAGGCAGATTATAATGTATAAAAAATCCAATATCTATGTTTAGTCCCTGATCCAGGGTTGATGAAATGGAGCTCATAGGCTCGTCTCTGGGGAGGGTTGTGTAAGTTTCCCTTGAGGATCAGGACTGAGAGATTGGAGAGAGAGTGGCCCTCCTGTGAGAAATGTGCCCCCACCGGTAATTGGGTATTTCTGTCTTTGATAGATTTCCGGTGTGCGTTCATTCTGGTGCGCAGTTGTTTGGTCTCTCCTACATATTTTCCATCAGGGCATTTGGTGCATTGGATGAGGTATATTACATTTCTGGAAGTGCAGCTGTAAGATCTTGGTATGCTGATAGCTCTGTTGTGGGGTGTAGTAATTGTGGGAGTGGTGGAGACGTGTTGGCAGGTTTTGCATTTCTTGTCCTGGCACGGTCTGGATCCTTTTGGTGTGTTCTGGGCTTGAGGAAGTTTGCTTCTGGTGATGAGGTTGGTGAGGTTTGGTGCTTGTTTGAAGGCTAGGATGGGTGGCTGTAGGCACCTAAATACCTTTAAATACCTTTGAGGATTTGGGCATAAATGACTTGCCAAGGGCACAGCTGAAGGGACATGGCTGGGTGCCCAAGGAAAACAGAAGTAACAGCTTTCAGTTTGCAATCACAAATCCATGGGTGTCAAAAGCAGCTGCTTTTTTTCATTCCCCTCCAACAAGTTGGAGCCCAAGGAAGTTGATTCTATTGCACCCCCTCCTTCTCTCCCAACACCTCCAAGTGCATTACAGGATGTTTGGAGCAGAGCTGCAATGGACTCTGGATCTCCCACAGCCCACATCCATGTTCTAAATTCTGGACAGATTTTCCACCCCATGTTTATTTGTACATTGTATCACAAAATAATGGGAAGTACAAGAATAATACAGACAAATTATCCTCTATTATTTGATTCTGAGAAATGGAATTTACCCATCTACTTACCTACCTGTCACTCAAACTTAGATGGGAAGTTGGATCTCTGACTTTTCTTAGAGGAGGCTGATCCTTGAGTGAGGTAATTGCTTGAGACCCAGTTAAAGACCATATGCATTTCCTGTCCCCATAAAAATGAGAAAAGGTGGTGGTATAAACCAGTCTAAGAATGCAGAGAACAAAAAGATATAAGGAGAGCTAAGACCTTATTATGTATTCGAACTAGGGACTGATTCAAGAGGTGGAATTCAGCTCCTTTTAGAAACTTTTCAACATTTCAGCAGGCATGGAGAATGAGACCTATCTCTATTTAAAATGTAGAATTCCAACAGCCCATAAGTCAGTGCAAATTCTCTGAGAACTGAAGGAATGGCTTAATTAAAATGAGATGTCCCAAACATTGAAATATGGAATGAAATATTGAGTGTATACTTTAAGATGAACAAGTACAATTATATCATTACTGGCATGGACTGTCCTGTGTTTTGTGACACTATTGTGTCCTTCCATGCCATCTGGCTGATGGTAACAATTATAAAATAACCAAGAAGAGAGTTGCCTAAGCATCCAGTGAATATTTTCAGGGAATGCTTTGACACTCAACTCTTTTGAGGGCTACTCCATTCCCTGATGTTCTAACCTGGTTTGAATGGCCTGCATAAATCCTCTCATTTAATGATAGAAAACTCAGTTTAACCTTGCTGTAAAGTAAGTATTTATACATATCAACAAGAGAAATAAAACAGCTTATTGATTTTACATCCACTTTCACTGTGGTAATTAAAATGTACCTTTTCAGTCTGCAGAATAGTAGACTATATGAATTAGGTTGAAGAAAAACTCTTCCAAAGGCCACCTTATATATTCCTGTTGACCACTGAAATTTAATTGAACAAAAGCAATGGGATACATGCACTTTTCATAATCTATACTCCTTTTCATCCCACCCCACCTCCTTTTTGTCTCCTGTAGCCAAAGTAGATTATTGTTATAATCTTGGGTTTTTTTGGTCAATCCTCCATTTGCTTTTTGGAAGTACATTTAGCATAGTTAATACTTTATTGGGAACCATCAGAGATAATGTTATATAACTCTTTTTTTGAGCATCTACCAAAGGCTACTGCCATGGAAAGACCCTTGTGTTCAGAGGAGCTGAGCAATCTAAGAGAAGGCATAGGGCAAGCTGGGGTAAGAGTCAAGGTTGAAGCACAAAGTCTTCATGTGGCCTTACATAGCTCTCTGATAGCACCACATGGAAGAACAGGCCTTACAAAACTTTTGTCAAAGATTTTTTGTGTTTAAGCCCATACCTGACAAATTAATGTAGCTCCATGAGGTGATCTTCACTGAGATTTCTACCCCAAAAGCACCCATCATACATTTTAATATGGGAGTGCAAGATCAGTTTCTATGCTACCTAATGACCTTGGAAAATTAAAGCAAGTTATTATAAAAAAATCCTGATGGTCAGCTGCTCTGAGCAGCAATATCTTGATAATCTAAAGACTCTGGCCATGTCCAGACAAACTTGGCCATACAAAAACTGAACTCCTGAATGCCCACTTTGCTTTGGTATTTCACCAGACCATGGGGAAAGTCAAGTGAGATAAGGCTCATAGGGAGCATGGTGGGACTGCAGCCTCCCCGCTGTGGTTACTGAGTGGGTGCAATGCCAGTTAGAGAAGCTAGACATTTATAAGTCAGCAGGACCAGATGGACTCCATCCAAGAGTGATGAAGGAGCTGGCTGAGGCCATTGTGGAACCCCTGGCAAAGCTCTTTCAGAATTCATGGGAAAATCCCTGAGGATTGGAAGAGGGCCAACATTGTCCCCATCTTCAAGAAGGGGAAGAGGGAGAACCTGGCCAACTATAGGCCAATCAGCCTAACCTCCATCCCAGGGAAAATTCTGGAAAGGCTTATAAAAGAATCTATGTGTGATACGTTTGCAGAACGTAAGATTTTGAATGACAGCCAGCATGGCTCTGTTGCAGGTAGGTCTTGTCTTACCAATCTCATCTCCTTCTATGACCAGCTCTCTCACCACCTGGACATGGGAGATGTGGTAGATGTTATATATCTAGACTTCCAAAAGGCTAGTGGTGTCCCTTAGGGGTCTGTGCTTGGACTAGTGCTTTTCAACATCTTTATCAATGATTTGGATGGGGGAGTGAAAAGCTTGCTGTCCAAGTTCGCAGACAGCACCAAGTTATGGGGCAGCGTGGTCATGACAGAAGATAGGTTGCAGATACAGGCAGACCTGGACAGGCTCAAAAATTGGGCAGACTGGAACCAGATGAAGTTTAACACTTCCAAGTTTAAGGTGCTCCATCTGGGGGCAAACAGCCCTCAACACAGATACAGGCTCGATGGTGACAGCTTGACTTACACCACAGCTGAAAGGGACCTAGGAGTAACGATTGACCATTGTATGAATATGAGCCATCAGTGCAAGGCATTGGTCAGCAGGGCAAACAACTTCCAAGAGAGGTGGTGCTATCACCTAACTTGGAGGTCTTCAAGAGAAGGCTTGACAATTACCTGGCTGGGGTCATCTGACCTTGGTCCTCTTTCCTGCCAGGGGCGGGGGGTCAGACACCATCATCCATTGGGTCTCTTCCGACTCTATAATCTATGAATCTATGAAACAACACACTGGCATGCACCAACTGATGAATCTCGTGTAAAACTAAGGAAGTGATACTCCCATTGTAGTCAGCAATGGTGAGATTGCAGCTGGAGTACTGCATCCAGTTCTGGGCACCGCACTTCAATAAGGACGTGGAAAAACTTGCGAGGGTCCAGAAAAGAGCCACCCATATGATCAGGGACTTGCAAAGCAAGCCATACAAAGAAAGGCTGAGGGAGCTGGGCCTCTTCAGCCTAAAGAAGAGAAGGTTGAGAGGGGACTTGATAGCGCCTTATTGCTGTATCAGAGGAGTGCATCAGGAGCTCGGTTAACATCTGTTCACTAGAGCACCTCTGGGGAAGACCAGGGCTAATGAATACAGACTCCTGGAAGGCTGCTTCAGGCTTAATTCCAGGAAAAACTTCACAGTCAGGGTATCCAGACTGTGGAATAAATTCCCTCCAGAGGTGGTACAGTCACCTACCCTGGAGGTTTTCAAGAGGAGACTAGATAGTCACCTCGCTGGGGTCACTTAACCCCAGTTGTCTTCCTGCCTAGAGCAGGGGGGCTGGACCCAATGATCTGCAAGGTCCCTTCTAGCCCCTAGCAATCTATGAATCTATGAAAGAACATAAGGCATCATAGAAGAGTATGAGGGCATGAGACACTTTGAAAGACAAAATTGATGAGACCCTGTAGCTGGTCAGGTGAATGGCAGCTAGTGTTGGCCTGACTCGAAATGAAATTTACTTCCTCTGTTTCAGCTCAAAATAAAACATCTTAGTTTGGTCTTTCCTGATTTAATATTGGTAAAAATTATATATTCCCATGAGAAAATGTTGACTTTTTGTGGAAATTGCATTTTATATAAAAAAACACAAACCAACCAAAACCAAAGACCCAGGATAGCCACAAAAACTGAATGGGATTGCCTGGAGATCATTAACAGAAATAAGTATTTGTTTGCATCTGTATCTTTACTTTCTTCTTGCTCATGATAATCTATAGCTTGGGAGTCTAAATGGAGCCAGGTTTAGAGCCTACTAATTGCTTCCTCTGACCTCCACTTGTAGTAGCAATTACATTATGAGTATGTCTACTCTGAAGTCTGCAGTGTAACACAGAGATACCCAAGTTAGTTTTAAATGAGCTACATTGGGTAGTGGAAGCAGTCTAGTCACAACAATACAGAGCTCTGTGCAAGCTAGTTTTTCCTGCTTCTTGGCAGTGTATGTATATACATAGGAACACACATACAAAAGTGTGTGTGGGTGTGGATGTGGGGGTGTGTGTGTGTGGAGAAAAAAATTTTGCTTGTACAATCTAGCGAAAAAATACATTTCAAAAGCAGAGCAAGAAAAGAAATACAGGGATACAATTGTGATTAATAATGCTCATTATCAAGTCAGACTTCTGACTTATACAAATTTCTGTGCTTTTTTTCTTTTTTGTCTAGTAGAAATCTGAAAAAACAAAATAGAAGGTAAAAAAAATACCGACCTCTTTCCCTCCCCCTAAGAAAACCCACCCTCTTCCCCCCACAAAAAGTTTAGTATATGTCTAATGCTGGCTAAAACCTTGTTATTTAGGTATCTCTAGGTGGTTTCCATTAGCTTTACAGTACATGCCACTGAGCAGACATACAGTAACTGAATTGTTTCAACTTATCCAAATAACATTGAAATAGACTTAATTGTTGAACTGCAGAAAAGACCATGCGTCTCCAGAGACTATTAGTGTCATTTTAAAAGGCTAAATGTATCATAAAACCTGTCTTTAACAGAATAAAATTGTACAGACCAACACAATTTTAGTTAATGTTTTCCACATTTCTTGTAAAAAAAGTTGTGGGTTGTAAAGCAAAGTTCATAACATTACAGGGGTATTTCAATGCTGCAGTTTTTTGTGTGTTTAAATCAATTGTACTTTCACCCACTGAATAGTGGCTTGATTTGCAAGTACCAGTATTCACATTAAAACCAGTTAGGTTGATTTTTTTCCTTACCCAAAGTAAGGTGACAGAATCCGTTCCAAAATTTAATTAAAAAAATTCCAGAGCATGTACATAAAATTTCTCTAGATGCATATGTGATCACTGTGATTGCTTTGTAGTATAGTTTTGTATTACAGCTGCAACCCAAAACCTAAAAGAAGTATGTTGTACTGTTTTGGAAGATGAGTGTATTTTGTAGAAGTCTTCATTTATATTGGCAGGATTATTCAGCAGATGGAGATTTTTGGGGTGGCTCTTTTGGGATTCACCTCTCAATTATTTTTACTTTAATGTTGCCTATATTCATATGCTGTGTGTGTAATAAGCTTTGTTTGAATAAACGAAATTATAGCATAGCTATTCCAGATAGATGAAAAGGAGAAAGATGGAGAGAGAGAGGGAGTGTGCATGTGCGTGCGTGCGTGCGTGTGTGCGCGTGCGCGCGTGCGTGTGTGTGTGTGTGTGTGTGTGTGTGTGTGTGAGAGAGTGTTTAAGCTTTGCTTTTATGCTATCAGAGAAACAAAAGGGTATTCTTTTGTTCCAAAGAAGTTCAAAGTATAATGGGGGGAAAAATCAAGGAAAGAGACAAATAGTGGATGAACTCTCAGTAAAGGGAGCAGATCTTTCTATTTATCTGTGTCATCTTTTCACTATAGTTGTATATCAACTATCAAGGAAGATATTTCAGATAACTTCTGCTAACATTATTGTTATTTTCCAAGTTTAGTTGCTATGGAAATGCATGATGTAATCCATTCTTACAATCACAATCAGTTACTTAGGTTTTTTAGTTTTGTTTTTTTTAACCTAAACAGCATCTTTCTTTTTTTCTTTTCAGTTAGTCCTCTCCAATCTAGGAGACAAATATATTGTTTCATTTTTGCAGAAAAGCTCAGAATCAGGACATAATTACCCATATGTTGAAACGCTGGTGCCTTTCCTGAAAAGTTAGATTTTTTTCCTTTTTCTTTTTTGCAACTGCAGACGCTGTTAAGCATTTCCTACCAGTGCAATATGTGACCCCCTGCCCCCGCCTTCTTTTGCTAAGCTATTTAAATCATGGAACTCCTTTGAAAAAATATGTCATGGTGACAAAAAATGCTATTTAAGTCTAGTTTAAGTCTGATTTATTTAGTTCTGCCTTGGCCATAGGGACAGAGTACAAGCTAATGAAGTTAGAGTGAAATCTGTCCCATGTAGAAGTCCAACAAAAAGTCTGTATAGCCTCATTTTTCATCCACATTTTGAGTACTAAACTGACACATCATTCTGGCACTCAGGTTGGCCATGAATTTCACCCTTAAAAAAACAAACAAAAATCCATAGAAGCATGAACCTAGAATCCATTTTCTGCTTTCAAGCAAGAGGACTGCTCATTTCTCTTGGCTACTGATGGGACATTACTGTGAAGATCAACTTGCAGATGTTCTGGAGACCAGCTAAATTTATGTAAATTTAGTTGGTAAAAAAGGGTTGTAATACAACTTGACAAGAAGCAAAAAATGTAAGTTCAGATTGATGCATATTTGTGAATTGTAGAGACATTAGGAAATTCATTGCCTGTCACATTCACCCTGATTAGACATCCTGTAATACCAGATCCAGGATGGATATACCAGAACACTACCAGCTATAACTCAGATAAGTTTAGTCAGGCTGTATAAAAGAGTTGAATGATATGCCATCTTCACTTAACAATTAACTGGGACCAGATGTAGGCTTTGTTTGTGTGATTTTGGATTTCTTTGAGACTTCGAAACCCCAGATTTGTAAAAGCCTGAATTGGGATCAACATTTCCTACAAGTTGAGACAAAATTTTCAGAAAATCCTTAATTTATGGGAGCCTGTGCAGTATGCAGTTATAGTTTCTCTCTTATATAACTTCATTATAGATTTTAATTCCTATATACACTTCCACAGAAATCCAAGTACATGGAAAG
>NW_005842935.1:543920-564206 GCF_000455745.1 Alligator sinensis
AATTGATTTTTCTATATATTCCTGCACATGGGCATCATAAAATCCATGGCCCCTTAAATAGGATTGTAGAACTTTGTAAGTGTAAAATTATTTTCCCTACCTAGCTCCATCTCTTTATATCAGGACAGCCATGTAGTTTTTTCTTGCTCTTATATGAGAAAAAAATTTCCAATGATAAAAATGTTTGTTGTTATTGTGCCTCTCTCTTTTTTTAATGTTGTCATTTCACTTTTTGTTAATTATAGGGGGGAAATGGCTCTCAGTGACACAAAAGCTGATCAAACCAATTAAAAGACATCTACTTTATAAATACATTTTTAAAACAGTATGTTCTTAACATGTATTTTATTTTTAAGCTATTAGTGTATTCCATGCCTATTTAAAGTCCCATTAGTAATATTAATCTATCACAATGAGGGGGCAGCATTTTTGGCAGGTGTGCCACAACTCAAGCCCTGTGCTCTCTCCAAATGCCACCCTGATCCCCTTCCCCTGAATGATTTGCTGCTCTGCTTTGTGCTCCCTGCCCTATCTGCTACCATGCTGCCTGCTCCCTCCCTGATCTGTTACATGCTACACACAGGCTGCCCATGCGTGACATGTATACCATGGGCTAGACACCCCTGATTACATATGCAGCCAATCAATTGATTCGCTTTGCAGTTGACTCTGGATACATGTTTAAACATAACGATGTTAATAATATATGCACTTTGTATATATGGAGTAAGTGGTGTAACTAGGGCACGATAACCAAAGCAGCTGCCCTGGGCTCCAACTTGAAGGCTGAGGGAAGCAGAAAAAATTGCTTCTGGTGCTGCCACACAATCATGGCTGTGGCGAACAAAAGTCACTGCTGTCCCTGTGTGTGGCAGGTACCTGGGCTTTTCTGCTACATCGTTAAGCTTCTGAGGGTGCATCTACACATTCATTGATGTGCAGTGGTTACTGTGTATTTATTTAGTAGTTATATAATCAAGTAAATAAATGCACAGTCACTGGAGTTCCCTATATAAGCACTGTGGAAGCCTAGGTGCAGAGGTTATTTGACTTACCCATGCTTATGTGAGGGTGGCAGAACAAGGAACAGAACCTATATCCTGCAGCTTCTGTTCCACGCCTTCAAAATGCATGGCTTTCTCTTCTACCTCTTTGTTTTAAATATGCATTGATAAAATGGAGAGTTAAAAGTAATTTAACTAAAATAAGAATCACAGGAGTGGGTGATCATTGCCAAGTAAAAGGACTGTGTCAAGAAGGGAAAGGATTAATATTTGCCTTGTGACTATGACTGATAGACACTGCAAGATGAACTAAAAGTTTCAGTTTCTAAATTCTGTGGAAGTACATTGCAAATTCAATCTTCCCAACTGGCTCTGAATTAAGTAGCTAAAATGATGCTGTCAACAGATTGTAAAACTATCTACCAATCTAGCAACTCTTATTCTTGTGAGAAGTCCCACTGAGCTCAATAGGACCACTCAGGAGAGTTTCAACAACTTGTGTGAGTGAAGGTTGAAGGATTGGAACTGTCATAATTAGGAATTTTTGTGCTTTTCATACACACTGTGCAAATGTGAAAATTTACTGCAAGCAAAGCAAATCATGGATTTCTACACTCTGGTCACATGACTTGAGCTGATTAGCACACAATCTAATTTGCTCTAATCAGACCAGGGTGGATAGAATATGAAACAGATGAATCTAGAGTTTCAGAATGGGTAATTCTGTTTATTTGAGGCGAATAATGACCTTTTTCTACTGATGAGTATTCACCTTGCCACTAGAGACTACATCAGGTCAGCGGCAAGGGTTACTGGTCCTAAAAGTTTGAATTCCTCTGCACTATATGAAAGCTCATCTTCCTGTCACTTCCAATTTTGGATCAGACACGGATATGAAAAAGAAGGATAAGGTGCTTGTTAAATACAGCAATTTTTAATATCCCCACTTGAAGAGAAAAGTATTCTACTAATACTGTATAAAGGAATTGGTACAATGCAGAGTCAGGAACAGAATATCATTTCATTCTCTGGCAGAAGGCAGGGCAAGGTGGCACCTTATAGACTAACCCACTCAGAATTGCATAAGCTTTCATAAGCATTAGCCTATTTCATCAAATGCTATGAATGGACTAATTTAATTTGCCTGACTTCACACCAACATGGCTGACTACCTCTCTCATTTCATTCTCTTCCATACATTAAAATATATAACAAATGTCTTTCTCAGAAACACGGTCTACAGGCATAAATAGTAATTGAGCTAGTGTAAGCTTAACAATTCAAGTCTGAAAGACAGTCATCAGGAGGTGACATTTATAGATTCATAGATTCATAAATGCTATGAAGGGACCTCAACAGATCATCGAGTCGGACCCCCTGCCTTGGGCAGTAAAGAGTGCTGGAGTGGATGACCCCAGCCATGTGCATGTCCAGCCTTCTTTTAAAGACCCCCAAGGTTGGGGAGAGCACCACCTCCCTTGGATGCCCATTCCAAATTTTGGCCACCCTTACCGTGAAGAAATTTTTCCTGATATCTACCCTAATTCTGCTCTGTCAGTTTGTGACCGTTGTTCCTTGTTACCCTAAAGAAAGCTATCCCACTTCTTTTTTCCCAAGACATATACGAATGAGGAAAAATGAAGTATCATTATTCCTTTCAAATAAACAGAATTATGCATTCTTAATATCAAAGGTGATCTGTTTTTATATCACAGGGAATAGTGCCACATTATTTTTCTGTTAGCAAGTCTGATCACCTTCTAGTACCTGAGACTTGGGGGTTGCTAACTTATGTCTGTCCTCCTCTGAGAATCTCCAGTAATGTTTTTTTTAAATTTCCTTTTCCTAGACGAAGCTGAAATTAACAGGGGCTTTAAATAGTTCTGTGGAGTTGTCATTTTAGATAGTACTATAAGCTTCACACCGGAACATGTAACTGTCACTTCATATAACAAAGTGGGCTTCAAGCAGCAATGCAGAAATGTCAGTTCTTTAGTACTAACTGGTGCTGGAGAAATGGTCTGGTCTGATGGATCTTGGACCCCTACCTTGTTAGTATCTGGCTGTTGTCCCTCTCAGTAGACTTGTCCTCACAATAACATTACATGTTAAAACATGTCCTCAAGGAGTCAAATTAACTAACAGTGATGACCATAACTTTGCAGTTAGTATAGACAAGTGGTTCTCAACCCACAGGTCATGACCCAAAAGTGGGTTGCAAGAGTTTATTCACAAGTGGAATAAACTCCCTCCAGAGGTGGTGCAGTCACCTACCCTGGACGTTTTCAAGAGGAGACTAGACCTTACCCCTGTTGTCTTCCTGCCTAGAGCAGGGGGGCTGGACCTGATGATCTTCAAGGTCCCTTCCAGCCCCTAACAATCCATGAATCTAAGAATATTTGAAAGGGTCGTGAGCAAGTCCCAGAAAAAAACATGGGAAAGTGTGGGTTTTCCCTTGCAGTCTGGCAGCATTTCAGCTTGCAAGGAGCTGCCTGGGATGATTGGAGGCAGTATGTTCATGTGTGTCTGAGCACAGACATGCACATGGCAGGCATGCAGCCAGGCAGGGTCATGGAAGCAGCCCCAGCAGCTGGATGCAGGTAAGTGTATGGGGGTTGAAGGGCCAGGGCTTGGGAACTGTTTGGGGCGGCATGTGTGTAGGTGTGGAGGGGATGGGTGTGCGAGAGGGGGCGGGTGCCTGCTGGCACTATGGGAAGGTGGCCAGGTGCTGAGGCTGGGTCAGGGCAGGAGGGTTGGGGGAGGAGATGCCTGCCCCTCCAGCGAAGGGAAGGGGGCAGGGGGAATTCTTTTGGGGGCGGCGGGAAGATCCATGGCTGGGCCAGTGGCACTGGGGCTAGTATCTGTACTAGCAGGGGTGGGGTGCCTGGGAGATGCTGCTCGGGGTGGGTGGGGCAATACCACAAGCCTCCCCTCCTCCTCCCTCCAGCTCATGCTGGGGCTAGACTTGCTCCACTGCCACCTGCATGAGCTGGAGATGATGCAACCACCATATTCTGGCCTAAGCAGGACAGATGGGGGTCCTCTCTAGCAGGGGGCTGTGTGTTGGGCACCAGGATGGCTTGCGGGAGGGGGCAGCAGACTGTGGCTTGGGAGTGAGAGCACCAGCAAGGCCAGGGAGCTGTAGATAGGGAGTGAGGGGAACCAGCAGGGCCAGGGGGATGTTGGTCTTAAGTGAGGGACACTAGCAAGGCCAGGGGGCTATGCTATGGCTTGGGGGAAAGGGGTATCAGCAGGGCCAGAGAACTGAGAGTCAGGAGTGGGGGGCACCAGCAGGGCCAGGAGCCTGTGGGTTGGGACTGGCCATTGATGGGTCGTGGTACAAAATGGATCCTGGTACAAAAAAGGTTGAGAACCACTGGTATACACAGACATGAAATCATTATCTGCATTGTCTGATATCCCTCACAGTTGAGGATGGTTGTCTTCCATGATTGCCTATCTGTGGGTCCAAAGATGTTTGAGGAGGCCTGTCTGGGATTGACAGACTCTGTTGCAACTCAGGCATATGTTTCCATGTGGGATGGATGGCTCTGGGTTCTTGATTCAGTCCACAACACTGTTTCTACCACTCCTGCTTTTCTGTCTCCTGTTGTCATTGTAAGGTTTCAAAGTACTGAGATCCCTGCAGCAGGCTCTTCCTCCATTTTGTGCAGTCCTGAGTGATAGGGTGCCGTGAGTTGATGTTGCATTTTTTCAAGTTGACCTTGAGGTGCCTGAAATGCTTTATGTGCCCTCCTCTTGAGCATATGCCTTGACTGAGCTGTAAGAATAAAATTTGCTTTGGGAATTTGGAGTCGGACTTCTAGATGACGTGGCCAACCCAGGTGAGTTGATGTTGGGTGATCATTGCCTCAATGCTTGTGATGTTTGCTTGTGAGAGGACACTAATGGTGCATCTGTATTCCCACTGGATTTGAAGGATCTTGTGCCGTGTTGATGGTACTTCTCCAAGGCTTGAGAAGTCTCTTGTACGTTGTCCATGTTTCAGCTCTATGCAATAAAGTGGGGATCATGACTGCTTGATTAGCCATGATCTTGGTTTTGGATCTGATGTGAGCTTTGAACACCCATTTCCTCAGGCTGCACTTGCACATTTGAGGCAATGTTGGATTTCTTCATTGATGTAAGCTTTCTGGGAGAGATGGCTTCCAAGGTACGGGATATACTCAATGTTCTCCAGTCTCACAGTGAATCTGAATTATGGGAGCTGGGGACTGCTCATTAAGAGCTTGTTAATGGAGGGCCTTAGTCTTCTGAAAGTTAAGCATCAGTCCCATTTTCTTGTATGCCTCAGTAAAGATGTCGACGATTGCCTGGAGGTCTGTTCTGAGTGAGTACATGCTACAGCATCATCAGTGTACTGGAGCTTGATGACTGAGGTCAGGATGGTCTTGGTTTTGGCTCAGAGTTGGCTGAAATTAAATAGCTTACTATCCATTTGGTAGCTGAGCTCCACTCCAACTGGAGGCTTGTTGGTGGTCAGATATAGCATTGTGGTAAGGAACATTGAGAGAAGTGTTGGAGCAATGATGCAACCTTCCTTAACTATTGTCTTAACCTCAAAGGGATCTGTGTTAGATCCATTTTTGAGAACCACTGCTCACATACCATTGTGGAGCAGGCAAAGAATGGTGATGAATGTCAGTGGGAATCCATACCTTGGGGATCCTCCTTCATTATAACGTCTGAAGTTCTACCAGTTACATATATGCCATCACCAATTACATATATACCTGCTTACAGTGCCCCTCTGCTGTTTATATTGGTCAGATGAGGCAATCCTTATGCTTAAGAATGAATGAACACTAATCTGACATCAGTTTTGGAAAGACACACAAGCCTGTGCAGGACACTTTAACCTCCTTGGAAATTGTATCACTGAGCTCAGAATAGCTGCTCTTAGATAGCAAGACTTTAAAAAGGAATATGAATGGGAAATTGTGGAACAGGAAATCATCCACAGACTGTAAGTATGGTCTAAACAAGGACTATGGATTAGCTTTTGTGGCCCTTTTGCCCATACGGGTTTATTGCTTGTTTGCCTCTTCCACCACCCTCCCTCCTTCCCTTCTTTCCTTCCTTGTTTTTTATGTTGTAATCTCTGTCTTCATTATATACACTACTTTGTGTCCTTTCACAGCATCTGATTAAATGAGCTTAGGCTCATGAGAGCTTATGCATCTTTAATTTAGTTAGCCTCTAAAGTACAAATCTACCCTGCCTTCTGCCTGCCTTCAGACTAATATAGCTAACTACCTTTAGCTGCTCAAGATTATGTTGTCATGGAAAAAAACCATGTGATGCTGACTTAAGACTAGCTAATACAAAGTTTAATATGTGTCTTTGGATATACTAACTGCACAGTTATAGTAATCGTTATGTTAGTTAATTTGACTCAGTCATATTCTAACTTGGTATACATTTCTGATGAAACAAACTTATCGTATGGGTTGTGGTGGCAAGATCTATTCACTGTTTCCTTCTTGCCATCTTTGGCCATTTGTACATGCCACAAAATCGGCCTTTAAAGCAGCTTAATGCCCTTTTGAACCGATTTAATGGTGGACTGTTTGCACGTGTCAGCAGCATAATGCTCATTTAATGACTTTGGGACACAGCAAAATAAAACATCTCTGAGGTGGATTAGTTTACCACAGAAGAAAGCACAGGGCATCTCTGGGGCTGTGCAGGCAGCCCGGCGGCAGCCTGTGCAGGCAGGCTCCACTGAAGGAAAAAAAAGTGATGAGCCTGATCTTGTCTGCCTGCCTGAGCTGTGTGGGGGCCCGGTGCTTCCCTCCACAGCTGTGGTACCCTCCAGGACCACTCAGGCCTGGTGCTTGTGGGTAGGTGCCGTTGGGGGGTGGGGGGGGTGCTGCTGCTGCTGTGGAGGGAAGCACCCTCTCCCCCTGCAGCTCAAAGACCACTCGGCCTGCTGGCAGCTAACTTCCCTCCCTGCCACCGGAGAGGCAAGTAAGGATCTGGCCTGACCCTTGTGTACACTCCACGGGGGTTTACTTTGCCCTAAATTGAAGCAGTGTTTTTAAAGACCCACCACTTTAATGTGGTGAGAATTAAACCAAAGTAAACCCCCGTGGCATGTACAAATAGTCTTTACTCCCAGTTTTCCTCCTCCTTTTTAAATTTGTGGTTGCATTTGGTTCACCTTTAATATTGCTCTCTTTCTTAAATAGTTAAATAAAAAACAGCTGCAGAGAGGAGAGTGCAAATCACAGATTTCAGCCTAGGCTGAATGTTTGTGGCTGTTACTCACAGTACAATCCTAAAACAACTGATGGTCTTATGATAAAAAATGATTGTGCTATGTCTTACTATTATAACTTTTGTTTTAATCTATTATTTGTTTTAAAAAGATCCATCATTTATCTCACACAGAATGATATTTCTAACAAAAACCCTGCAACCTGCTTTTCTATACTTGTATTCAATTCATGATCCCTTGAGTACAAATGATGTTTGGTAGTGCCCCCTTTTGTAATTGCTTTAAATTAAAAAGCAATTAGTAACCCACTAATTTTAGATTAGACCCTTGGGTCAGGACTGAGATCATTGGAAGAACAGTTAGAAAGCATGCATTACACATCTCCTGTTCCATGAAGGCCAAGTTTAGGTTGAAGGTAGGTCAGTAATTTTTACTACTGTCAGTGGCAGCCTTTTAAGCTAGCACACAGACACGTACAGTGTTTTCATTTCTCCTTCACTCGGTGCTGGTACCCACATAATTTTACTATTCTACATACCAGAAAAGTAAGAGATGTTCTGTCATGAACCCATAGTCTTTGCTGCAATGGGACTCTTAGGTCTTTAGCTGTGGAGGCATCCATTGGAGACAGATAAGGAAGCTGCATTGCCCTGCCCATCTTATAGCTAGGCAACAGGATGCCTGCTTCTAACAGACCTCCTTATTCATCTCTCTTAACTGGCTTTTGTCCCTTCTGCTGCTAGAGATGCACCTTTTTGCTGTGTCAATTATAGGAAGCTGTTTAGCTAAGACACTGGGACTTGACAGTGCATTAGGTAACTATGAGCTTTATTGATTTTCTGCCTTATCTGAATTTTTATGAAGCATTGACTAAAATCTGGTTCTAGCATATTGTGTGTGAGGATTGTAATGGATTCCCTATAGAACATTCTCTTGTATATTTGTTGCAAGGTTCTGGTCAGGAAACTTCATTGATAGCCCAAGAGGCCAACTTTTTTCTTAGAGAGGCTTTAGTTTTCTTCTGAGAATCCAACTTTTCTTGGCAAGGCTTCTGATTTTTTTTTCCTTGGAAGCTGTGAAAACTTTTCCTAAAATGCCCCTGCTCTGCCTTCTGGCTGAACAGTGTGACTGATGCCTCCTCTTCCCCAGTGAAGTAGTACATCTGTGGAGTATGGAGACTAGGTAACCAGCTGTCATGTCAGGTTTCCTAAACATACTTTCATGTCATTTCTCACTTGTTGGACTGTATCAAAGCAGAATCTCTGCTACTAGCTGCATTGCACATCAGTGCCAGAAAATCATTTCATTAAGGGGGGAGCAGGGGGGAAGGGTTTTAGTTAAGTTAAAACTATGCTATCAGTCTATTTCTGCATCTGTTATTTCTGCTCTTTTCCCCGCCCTAAGACAGGCTGATGATAACACTTATGCTTCTCTTCTTTCTCTTGTACATCAAAGATACCAACTACTATGTTCTTTAATTTAGCAGTTTCTGTTACACAGGGGAGAATAGCTTCATTTTATAGATAGTGAATCTTTGTATAATGAAGTTCTCCCACACACACTTGCTCACTGTTTTTACTTGCTGGAAACAGTTTTATTTTAGGAAATGTACAGGCCAGCTCACCAATGACACTGGAATAGCTAGTTGAATTGGTGGTGCAGTTATAATCATTTTCAACCCAGCTATCAAAGTACAATAATCACTCTGTTCTCCAATCTGTTCAGCAGATTACTATTCTGTAGTTACTGGGGGTGGAATGCTGTCTGCTTTGTACACTAAACTGGCAACTGTTGGTTTGGCAAAACATCAGTGGACACCTAGTATAATTGTTTTTGTTATGCTGTGTAGCATGGCCAATCAGCCCTTCACAGCAGCAGAGGGGAGAGGATGTTGGTGCTCCTGTTCCAGTCATTGTTAGCTATATGGGGTATATAGTATCCAGCTGAACGACTCTGATCATATCCAGTACAGAGCAGTGATGTGTATGAGTGTGTACAGGTTTCCCTCGCCAACCACAGTTTTGAGTATCCACGCTTAATATTCTATACTGTATATGTGTACATGCGCGCGTGCGCGCACACACACACATACACACACACACACACACACACACACACACACACTACATCACATCGCATCACTAACCAGTACAATACATTACATTGCAGAGTTGCCAAGAGCTACTTTCTTGTTCCAGGTGACTGCTTTGAAACACTCAAGGGAATAATACGCATCTACAGTGATGAGGGCTGAAATAGTCAGGTTCTGTTTGTTTGGAGAGTTCAGATTGTTTTCTAACTTGTTTTTACTCTGTAAAAGTACGCAGAAATTTGCGCAAAATAAGTATACAACAGAATATAATTGAAACCAGTTGCAATACCCATTTAAAATCCCTGCATCAGGTTCTAAAACCCTAGAGAGAAAGAGAGCGAGCAACTTCCTGCAAACCAAAAGTTTTCCTTTTCTTCTACTTCTTCTCAAGTTGCTCTCAGCAACAGTCTATGAGTTGTCCTGACTTTTAACACTTATATATAAGAATGATACTGAATTCATTTACCAACTTCAGACTAATCACAAATACTCTCATCATTAGCAGAGGATTCTCAACGTTTGAACTAAAATGATAATAATTTTACTATCTACACTTACTGTAACCTTGACAATCATTACATTCATTTAAACTCTTCTCTCTCATGTTATGCTTTTCTGTGAAATTATGGGTCTAGATCCTCAGGTGATATAGCTGCTGTAGCTCTTAGTGTCAGCTATAGTGGCTTACACCAGCTCAGAATCTGGCATCTTTATTAAACCAATAGTCATATGTATATATAATGTGCTCCTATGTTTAAAATGATATACCAGTTATTTAATATTTTAACCAGTTTGCACTTTTTGCTTATTTCACAGATCGTCTGAATACAGAGTCTGTGACTTTGAAACTGATTACTTCTGTGAACATGGATCGTGTGATATATTTCCTGAAGGGCTCTTGCAGTGTTCCTTTGTACAGGTATGAAATAGGGCAATATTAAGGATCATACATGATCTGGACCCTTGTGTGCAGTTGACCAGAGCTTAGCAGAACTTGTGGGTGCAAAAGTGGCTTTAGAATGGTGGTATGCTGTAGTTTGTTCTATCAGGCCCCTGACAAATGTTATACTTAAGACATGATTAACTAGTTAAGTAGTTTTAAGTAAATATACAGCCATACATTCAAGCCATAAATGGTGTGATAAACCTAGGACTAAGTTACAAAACTACTACATGATATATATATATATAAAATAACTTTGGCTGCTTGCAGATGTTAAAAAATAATCCCCAAACTGCATTTTACCTGAAGAAGCAGAGCGTTACTTTGACCCAGCTCTGCAGCATCTGTATAGATCAGGCACTTCAGTGGGGCTTTTTGGTGCTTTTATCTAATAGCTGAGTCAATCAGCTATTAGATAAAAGTATGAAAAAAGTTCCCCTAAAGCACCCAATTTATACAGACTTCAGGTAAGCTGGATTCAACTAAGGCGCTGCCTCTTTTGAGCAAATGGTGGGCTTGGTTCAGGAGTGCACAGAGTTTAAAGTAAAGTGCCAGTTTGGTTTTTTTTGTTGTGGGGAGGGGTTAACATCTGCAAGCAGCCTTTGTGGCTAGTTCCCATCGCTTTTTGACTATGTGGTCAGCACTGATCAGCTGATTGGCACTTTCAGCTGTGAAAGTGTATCAGAGCCCTTGGCTCCAGTGCAGTCCTGAGGCTGGGAGAACTGATCAGCTAATGGCCACTTCCTGCCATGGAAGCACACTGGAGCCCTTCAAGGCTTCAGTATACTCTTGAGGCTGGGAGCATTGATCAGCTGACTGGACTACTGGCTTGCTACTTAATGGTGCAGGAGGAAACCAGGGTCATGATTCTGGACTCCCACATGTGTGGCATGGCAGGATGCATAAGAGTTGCGATCATGGATCAGATCTCATCATGCCTTTAATCCTATACTTAGCCTGATGGGGATAGTCTTACATATATGTATGATGTATGTACCTTTGGAAAAGGAGGAGGAGAAACTGAATGTCTCTCAGTAGCCACAGTGTAGAAGACAGCTCTAACTTGTGCCAGTGGTCAGGGACAAATTGGGTAACAGATAAAACATGTTGTTCACAGACTTTCTAGCAGCAAGGAATGACTCTTTAAGATGTATACAGTACTACTATGACCATTTCATGTATTGTTGTGATTTGCCCATGAAACTGGCTCCTAATGTTAAGATGGTTTTGCATCTGCAGTGCAGCTGAGAAGTTACACCGATGTCTAACATTAACTCATAAAATGTATTCATATCATATCAATATTATAAATTTAATTTAACTAGGGCCTTTTTATGACTTAATAGGAATTTTAGTGAAAAATGTCTTTAGAAGTTGGGGATTTTAAAAGTTTGGAGTGAATTACACTTCTTTGTGCAACCACCATTTCCAAGGGTATGGAGTAAATATTTCTAGAGAGTTCAATAATGTTGATACACAGTATGTTCAGTTCTCTATAGGTTCTTACATTACTCTCACCTCTGTAATACCTGAACTTCTGAAAGTTCATTGGCTGATATCATTTTTTTTTTCTCTCATTTTTTCTCTGTGGGAAGTGTTGTGGTTTGATAGGAACTGTTTTACATGTATACATGGTGATATGTACCTTTGGAAAAAAGGAAAGGAAAAATAAGTGCATCTTACACTTGCATAGAAAGTGGTGAGACTTGTGATGGTCATTAGTTCCTAGGCAGTTTGTTTCACAATCTTGGACAAGCTGTCATGCCCAGTTTCCTACACAGATAAGGTGGTACCAATATATCTTCACTGAAATGGTGTCCTCTATAAATGCTCAATTTAAGTAGAGATTGGACTGATCCAAAACATATCTCTGAATATTACTCCAAAATCTCCAAGGCATATCTATACTAAAGTGGCAGTTGTCTTAGCCAGGACACTACCAAGCATGCCCCTGCCCACCCACTCTCACATCCCCCAAACCTAATAGATTGCTGTTGAGGTTGCTCGGGGTCATCTCTTGGGACTTCAGCCTCCAGTACTTGTGATAATGGCTACTGGGGACAATGCTGAGATGGTTTCCTTGGTGAACTCTCCAGGTTTCAGAGTATAGGAGTCAGTAGGTAGGGTTGGCTTGGGCTACCTGGGATGCACTGTTTCCACATCAAAGACATCCCCTGAAAGCATGGTCGCAAAACCTATTCAAAGTGAGAATTTTGCAAAATGAGACATGTTTTCCAGATTCTTACATTTTTATCTATATTCTCAGTGTTTGATAAAACAAAGGTAAACTGAAATCTACTTTTACTCATAATTTTATCCTGCACAATCTTTTTTAGCTGCATATAAATTCAGTAGAGGTTTTATTTCCATTTTTTAGAATTTCCCCAAGACTGGAAGTAAAAACACTGAAACATTTACATTATTGTTGTATTTCTATTCCAGCAGTACTACAAGATTTTAGTCCATTTTGGTGGGTACTGATATAGAACAAAGATACACTATTTGCCCTGAAGCAGTTACAAACTGACTGTATGGCATGAGGCCACAGGTTACTACTTAAGACAACAATTATTACTTTGTTGTCAGGCAAAATGTTCATTGCAATTAAAAATTCTGACCTGAATATAGCAAGGAAATACTGCAATCTCTCTCTCTCTCTCTCTCTCTCTCTTTCTCACACACACACACACACACACACACACACACACACACACACACTTTTTTCTCAGAAAAATCTTGTTTTACTATTTAGGCAAAGGTATTCTGATGTCTTTTAAATAATATATGATCTATGTTTGCAGTTCTGGAAGCTAATCTGTGCTTAAATCACCAAAGAATTTGGAGTTTTCCAACCACCACTATTGTTCTGCTTCAAACAACAAAGAAATTTACATAATTTTTGCTTAGTCATTTTGTCAGGTAAGTAAGATTGATAAATGTCTTCCTTTATAATCATATAAGGGAAAGAATTGCATTCTCTAACCTGCTTTATGTGCCAGGCCTTTATAATCTCATTTCTGAATTGGAAAACTAAAGGTCAAATTCAGACCTGGCATAAGCAGTTCCACTGACTTAACTCAAACTCATATAAACTAACCTCCCATATGGAATTTACTGGGGTTACACAGTTAAGCCATTTTGAATTGTTTATTTAATGTGGTTTGGCCTTGCCTTGAACAAGGTCAACCTGGGATTTGGGATGAAATCCTGGCCATGTTGAAGTCAATGGCAAAACACCCTTTAAGTCCTCAGTTTCCTGCCCATGCTTGTCTTCCTTCCAAATTTTTGGAGAAGTTCACGCGTCAATTTAAATATTGTGGTTAAGACAGTTTGCTATAGGAACAGAAGTTAACTGTGTTAACTGCAATGCTTTTTAGATGTGATCCAAAGCATATATTTATTTAACGTGTCTATGGTATGACTCCATCCTGTCCATGAAGACAGCACTAATTGGTATGGTAACACAAATACCTTGACCATGCTAAAGCAACATACACCAGTTTTTAGGGAAGTTTAGCTCATTATTTAAAAGTAGTTTCAAGGATTTGGGGTTGCCAAGTCATGTGACAGTATCACAAGTTTTGTGATGTTTGGTCTTTTCTTTAAAGCCGTAGGAGTTAAATTACCTGAGGTTATCTTATTTTTTATTTTTTAAAAGTTTCTAAACTTCATGGTCTGAAAGGAAAAAAAAAAAGAAAGTAAAGCTTAAAACTATGGCCCTAGACATTTCAACAACAGAAGGAAATGAAAAAGAACATGGTATTTATTATTTTTAAAACTTGAGGATTTTTTTAAGACAGTCTCTTGATTTTTGAATAGGTGAGTTTGGCCGTACTGGCCAGTAAATCTGCCTGGAACTTTTCTCCCAGGTCATGTGTTTTAACAGTCAAATTTCCCTATTAAAAAAAAAAAAAGATTCTTCTCTGCTGTCCTGGGAAAGATCCAAACATATAAAGGGAACTAACTACACCAGATAAACTGTGAAGCAGAATAAAATGCTGTCAAATACACAAATTACACTGAAAAAATATTTTTCCCCTCTAATCTCTTTCAATTATAGCAAACATAAGTGTTATTTATAACAAAAGTAGGTAAACAAACTTGACATACATGTATTATTTCTTTTTTAAGTTCACTATGTCTTTGAAAGAGCAGTGCATAAACACAGGAAATTTCATAGCGTAGGCAGAAAAACAAAAGCAAAGAAATTAGAGAAGGAAGAATCTATTGGGTCCGCTAGTCCATCCACTGACAGCAAAGGAATGTTCTCTACAATATATTTTCTGATTCTTACAGCAGAATAGAATCCAGGTTGCACTTGCATTCATTGTAGAGAGTCTTTTAACAATTGCAAAAACTTGTTTAGTGACAGTAATGTAGGCATTTATAACTTAAAGGCAGAAGGGGCTGATCTGCTGAAAAAGATCTGTTGAATTTTTGCATAGGAGAGTTTTTGGCTAAAACCACACTGAATTCAGTAAGGCTTGCCAGAACCTGAGCACTCATTGACCCCATTAATGGAAGGTGAGAATGAATTTTAAATAGTTAGAATAACTACTCTTGCATTCATGGATCATCACCTAGATGACTGTCCCTTTGTGCTGCAAAACTATTCCAATCTGATTCTGTATGTATGTGTTGGAGTGAGGCATGAGGAAAGAAGAGGGGTTTGTCAAGACTTAAAATAATTTCTTGTCAATATTCCCTCACTCAGTATTTTTAACTTTCAAAATGTTTATAATGAGTAGGGGTTTGGTAGCACTTTTGAAATCTGATGGACTGGCTGCAGTGGATAAATGCCTTCCATTTATCTGTTAGATGATTTGGGTCAGGGATGTCTGACCTGTGGAACCACTCTATCTGGCCTGCCACCGGGGCTGCCAGAAGTAGTGGGTGTATCTGGGGGGAGTGACCTACCCCAGAATCTGTGTCTTTTGGGCCCTGGTAGACATGGCAATTGGTGGCAGATGGGCAAGTGAGGGCTGATACAGCTCCAGTCACCCTCTGGTTGTTCTGTCTGTCACCACTGACATAGTGCTACCCCTTGGCCATCAGCTTGCACTGCATGCTGTGGCCTGGAGACATAGCAGGAGCAGCCACTGCTGCATCCCCCATGTTAGAGCTGGAGTTGCTACAATCAATGGCATGATTGTAGCTCTTGTAGATATACCTGAACAAACTTTAATCTTGGGTACAAGTGTATCCTTGGCATCATAGAACTAAGCATGGATCAACTGCCCATGTATTTACCCAGATAGTTTAAAGCCAGCTGAGAGATGTCTATATGAGCTGCAGCTACATTTTTACTGCAGTACAAACATAGTCTCCGGTTAAGATCAGGGCCAATGTTTAGTGCCAGTGGTCTTGGGTCTGTCCAGTGATATGATACAGTGCAATAGACTATGTAAAGATATCCCATGCAAGGTAGCTCTGCACAGTTGTACCTCAAAGGGCTCCTCACCTGGGAGGAGAAAAGAAAAAACAAAACCTAACATTTATTGAAAAGGATTTAAATATATATGTACGGTAGCTTATACTCGGTGTGTCTAAACATGCATTTATACTGGCTTTAATTAACTTAGCAGTAAATTAATGCACAGTAAGTGGGAGTAGGCTGGTATCTACATGTGCAGGTGTTAAAGCACATTGATGCTGTGTGTTTACTGACTTGGGACTAAAGTTAGTCCCAAGTTCATCCACACCCACAGTGTTACTGTGCAGTAAGGTGTCTACATGTGCATTACTGTGCAGTAACTAATTGGGCTTAAATTTGATACCTGCATCAAATTTACACTCAAGTAGGTGTAAGTCGACATATTTACTGCACAGTATGGGTGCAGTAAATGATGTGGGGAAACTCTGTGGGTGGGGCCCACCACAGGGGTTACAATACCCCCACATGCCCGGCTCCCCCCCACATGGCTCACAGTGCCCCCATCGGGGCTCTGCCCCCCCCTGCTGGGGCTACAGCCCCCTTCACAGGGCCCACAACTCACCTCCTCCTCCACAGCAGCCGTGGGGTGCTCAGGGCCCACTGCGGCCAGAGTCCCCAGCAGCACAATGCTGCCTCAGTGCCTCAGAGCCAGCACTGCCTCTGCCGCTCATCCTGGGGCTGGGCTGGCTCGCTGCAGCATCGCACAGAGCTGCGCCACTTCAGGTAGAACATGGACTTCTCGGGCTGTCACCCAGGGCCTGGTCCTGTACACAGGGACTACTTGTCGCACTGAGCTGGGTCCTGCTGCCACAGGCCCTGCATGCTGTCAGGCCAGGTCGGGTCTATGGAAACAGGACCTGGCTTGGCACAACACACAGTTGCTGCACGCAGGGCCGGGCTGGGACCTGGGTGACAGCCTGAGAGGCCCCAGTGCTGCCTGAAGTGGCATGGCCCCATGTGATGCCACGGCGAGGCAGCCTGGCCCCAGGACTAAGGCACCAGGGCTGCACTGCAGCAGGCCCTGAGTGCCCCACAGTCTCTGTGGAGGAGGAGGTGAGTTGTGGGCCCTGTGGGGGGCAGGGTGGGACCCTGCAGGGAGGGGCTTTGGGCCCTATGGGGGACCCACACCCTCTGACCAGCTCCTTTCCACCCCCACACCCCCTCCACACAGGAAACCTCCAGCCCCCAATTTCCCTCACTTCCCAGTCCCTACTTACTGGAGACAGCTCCGCAGCAGGGGGCACCATGGAGATGCTCTGGCTGGATGCCAGAGCATCTGTGGAGGTCCGAGCCACAGCTTGCCTCAGGGCATGGTGGGGCACTGTGGCCTGTGCCGCTTTTCTCAGCATTTTTTTTTGATACCTGGAAGTCTCATTCTGAGCATGCCTCTTGCAGCGTCTCAAACTAGTCTGAGGTGCCACAAGAGGCATGTGCGCACTTGTCTGGATACGCCAATCATAACTTCTCTAATTTCTACACAAATCTGTTGTTATTTGGACAGGTATAGAAAGCCCTCTTAAATGAATGAAAAATATGGAGAAAAATCACTAGCTCACTCTTTATTTTTCATAGAAATGTTTAAATAAAAAAGTAAAAATTTACAAACATTAGAAAAATGTTCTGCTCTAAAATGAATTGGATAATTCATAGGTGTTTGTTTGCTTGTTGGACTTTCTGTATTTGTTTTGCCACTGGTACAGTGTTGACTTATATTTTCTTCAATACAAGAAAGCAAGGCTTGACCTCGTCGGTTTGATCTCATTGTTCCTGGTGGCATTTTGTGACCCCTCAAAATGTAGGGTTTTTTTGAGTGTGGGAGTGCACTTCTCCCTGGTAGGAACACCAGTGAACACTGATATGAATTCAGCAGCTTTCAGAAATGGCCATCAGATGGAGGCAGAATGCATAACTCATATGTAAGCCTACTTTGTGTGTGGTATGGAAGAAAAGAAGGCAAAAGTTATGAAAATTTAAAGGTAGCAGGAACTAAGAAGAGACTTTTCCTTTCCTGATTTGAACTGGGAGCAACTCAGGTATTCAGCAGCTGGGAAATCTGAATTTTGGTTGAATTAGGGCCCAGATACTTTGATTCTCTTAGTTAGATGTTTATTTATGTCTTTCAAGGATATATATATATATAGATTTTTTTTTTTAGATTACAGCCTATGTATTCAATTGCCTATGTGCTATGGTTGCATATGTGTAAGTATGTAAATTTGCACAGTAAGTATGTAAATTTGTGACTTCAAGATCTTAAAAAGTAGAAAATCAAAATTCTTTCCTGGGCTAATCTTGATTCTCAGGAAAGGACCAATTCATTTGAAATGCCACCATTTATTTGTATTATGTTTGTTAAGGTGTACTTAAAATATGTATCAGCTCTTTTACTGTGGTACTGTTTAGTACTTTATGCATTTAGTGCCAGACTGTGAACATCACAGCCTCAGAGAGCTGAACAAGAAATAAACTACTACTCCTGAAAGGCTGCATTGGTAACGCTGGAGTGAACTACGCCGGAGTTTATCACAATGCCTTAATGGCACGTGTAGATGCACCTGTTGTAAGTATGCTGGGTCCCTAAGCAGTTAATGAAATGAAGTTTTGCTGCATAAATGTTTTATTTTGTGGTGCTAAAGATGTGTTTGTTTTTCTAGGTTTTGCACTGCATCAAATTTATTTTCCCCCTCCTTACTGTACAGGGCAAGTCAGACCCGAGCTAAATTCCCATTTTCCAGTGTTAAAGGGTGGAAGTTTTTAGGTCCTTGAAATAATTTAATTCCTTCCTCACTTTTTTCCAGGTAGGACCTTTTTTCCAAGTCATTTGTTCAAATACAACTTGAATTTTAGAAAATATGTCAATGAATTTCAGTACTTAGGCATGTAATTAATCTTCATATATCTCTGATAATGCAAAGACACCTGTGGGATGTTTTCCATTGAACACACAAAGAAAGAGCCTGTAATAAATCTCAAAGTGATAACTTTATCATGACTGACAGAGCTGCTGGAGGCCTCTTCTTTATGAGTATAATTTGGGAGTATATAAAGGAGAGAGTGATTCCCACAGCACCCTTTCTTTCATTAGTATTTATCCCAAGTCTGTAAAACACTCCCTCTTGTCTGTGTGTCTGTGTGTGTCTGTGTGTGTAAACCTAACATATGTGACATGACTAAAGCTATTCTTCAAAACACAATATAATTTAGTACCTTGTAGATGGGTGAGTTCCAGAACTGAGTGGTGTGCATGATTTATCAATGAACTGCTGTTACAGTCAAGCTCTTCCTTGTTAGGACTTGTTCTCCTGGATCATTTGGAAATCATAGTTTAACCTCTTGAACTGAACCAGTGCAAACTGGAACATGAGGAAAATGAGGATTTGTGGGTTATGAAAGGTTAATATAATCTGAGCCTTGGCATCATACTTGGCACAGGCCTTAGAACCAAACTCACTTCTCATTCAGAGAAGTTGTAATCATTTGGTTTTAATGTTTAATATGCTGTATACATATTGGCCAAATCTTTCCTGTCTTCTTCGGGGGAAAAGTCCTGTTGATGTCTATGGGATTGTTCATGTGAGTGAATAGAGGAGAAATTGGCCTGTTTGGCTAATAGATCACCACACATTGTTTAGCTATGTATTATTATCATGATTTTTCTTAAACAGAAACTAAGATATGAAATTTGAACTAACTCATTCAAGACTTAAATCCTGTTGCCTCTAAATATTGTTTTAAAAAAATCAGGTTTCTTTGAAGGTCCTGGATTCTTTGCTGCCTCAAGATCATCCCATTCCATGTCATCCATTACCAAATGTGATGATGCATCATTATCGGGTGTGACATAACTAAGCAGTAATTTCACGTTAGGAAAGATGGGAGTGTTGATAGAAGATTCACTAATTTTATAGATGCGACATCTAAGGAAATGAGAGGATCTATGATCTGCAAGAAGAAAGAATATCCTATTCTTTTTTTTGCTACTTTATTCTTACCAGGATTGGCAATAGATATTTTTCACTTTTGCTGCTTTTATTTGGGAACAATGGCAATGGAGATATCAATCCACAGTTCTTTTCAGCAGACTTCAGAGATATGTTGTAAAATATGTAGGAACAAAGAGAATATAGGTCTAGGTGAAGTATAAGCATTGCAATGTAAGTAATTATTTGTGTAATAGTCACTCCCAGAGTGATTTGGAATCTGGGAGTCAGGTGGTGGGGTCTGTCACAGAGTTCAGGGCTACAGATCTCACTGGGAACAGCCTTCAGCAGCAGGGCAATGAGCAATGGCTGGGCAGACACAGTTCCACTTGCCCCATTGTCACTGCCTGCCTGGCCAATGCCACTTACCCTGCTCCCATGAGGTCCAGATCTAACCAGCAAGAAGCCCCATGGTCTGGATCCAGCCTGAGACATGGGATGTTTGATACCCCTCGACTACCTTAACTGCTTAATATTGGGCTATATCTGCCATCATCTCAATAGGATGAATGCTTTTTTACAAAAATATGCAGGGTTGTATAAAACTGCATAAGACATTAAGACATGGAGGGATGTGGGCAGTGGGGTCCCC
>NW_005842936.1:0-12223 GCF_000455745.1 Alligator sinensis
CCCCACGGTGCCAGGAAATTCCCAAGGGCCGAGGCAAAAAAAAAAAAAAAAAAATCACTGGGTCGTGACAGCTGGCAGTTTCATTTAGCCACTGTTTCAACTCATTTCAAGCTCAAAACAGCAAAATCGAAATGAAACGAAGAGCTTCAAAACGGCCTTGAAACAAAACGAGGCAGGTTGAAACATTTCAACATTTTCAAAATGTTTTGAAGCTCAAGATGGGCTTGCCTGCAGGGAAACAGGAACTAAAGTAAGGAGTGGGAGGGGGAAGGGTGAGAAGGAGTGCTCTCATTCTTGACTGTGGAGCTGGCCAGTGACTGTGATCCTTCCCTGAGGTCCCTTCCAATCCCAGTGCTCTGGGGGAAGGATGGAAAAACTGCATAAGAGGCAGCATTGTTTGAACTGCCCTGCTTTCTGCCTTAGTGTCAGTTACTGAGCTGTGTGTTCCAGTTTTTGCCTGTCAACAGCTAGAGGTGCAGGGCCCCAGAACCCAGAAGCCCCTGCACCTATCTCCTGGAAAGCTGGCAGGCTTTGTGGCCTCAGAAGGGGCTAGCAAGCCTGCAGCTTTCACCCTGCTGTGCCTTAACACACACACACACAGTGTCACCCATGTCATGAGTTTGGCTTATCCACAGCTTAGGTGCAGGGGTTTTGGGGAAACTGCACCTCATCTCCTTGAAACTTGGCAGGCTTCATGAGCTCAGAAGTGGCTAGTATACCTACAAGTTTCATCCAAATCAGGCTAGAAATGACAAAGTTATAGGCTGTTTCAAGCTTCCCCATTATAGCCTATGGGTGAAACGTTGAAACAGCGTCAAAACAGCAAAACTGTTTCAATGAAATGGAACAGCGGTTTCAAATCAAAACGAAACACTGTTCCATCAAAACAGAATAGTGCCATTTCTCATAGCCCTAGTTGCCACCATTCTTGTGCCTACTCAAAACTGGCACCTGGAATCAGTGCCCCTGTCACCCACCCCTAATTATGCTATTGGTCTAAGATAATCTAACCTTTCACCAGATGAACCATAACATTGTGTCCATAAGGGGGGGAAGTGAGGTACTTATTTACTTAACTTTGCGCTATTTGTATTTTATACAGTTTTAGTGCCCAGTATCTTAACTCTTTCTTTAACATTAATCTTTTCTCACAAAAATGTTGATGGCTGTATCCATATCTTCCTATGTTATGGTAATGCAACACAATTATTTTGTGCTGATGGGATGCAATAAGGGGAAAAGAATAGGGACCAGAGAAGTGCATCTGAAAGCAATTCATATTCCCAAAGAGGCTGCTTCCTAGCCAAGCAATTCTGTGCACAGTTGTGAATCTAAGTATTGGCACATCCTCTGTGCTTCTGCCCTCATATTTGCAAGTCTGGAGAATCTGTGGTGGTTGTGTTGGTTTTTATAACAACAAAGAAAAGGTCCAGAGATTCTTTCCCCTGAAAATGTTGAAAGGCTGATACAGTTTCTGGCATTTTAGGACATTTTTTTAAAGAGAAGTGAAATGGAAAATCAAATTTAGATGAGAGGAGCATTTGATGGGGATTTTCTTTTCCTTTTCCCTCATTTTGTTTTTCTCTTTTTTTAAAGGGTATTGCAAGGAGTTTGGTGCTCCTGCTACTTTAAGGAAATGCAGGATGCAGAAGAAGCAGGCTGCATGTCGGGCAAGGGCAAATGACCGAAAAGGGACTGAGCATGCAGGATATAAGCCCGGGGCTTGTGCTGGACAGGCAGTCTAGCCCTGGGGGCCATGGAGGGAATTGCTCCTGAGCTGATGATAGCAGGGAGCCTCTAGTAAAGCATCCCAGCTGCTTGGGGTAAGGCAACTTTAGGGCTGGGGAAGCACTGGTGGTTTAGGGTTTGAGACTAGGGACAGTGGAGGTCTCAGCTGGCCCAGGAGTGGGGCCAGGGACCAAGGGATAGGGGCCAAGCCAAGGAACAAGGTCACAGCCACAGAGCAAGGAGAGCAGGTGGGGTCAGGGACCTGTAGCCCACAAGGGGCAAGAAGCAGGGTCAGGGACCCATAACTTGAGAGGGGCAAGAACAAGTAGGGCCAGGGAGCCCATACCTCAGGAGCAGCAGAGTATGTTGGAAGAGACTGAACCCTAAGGCCAGGAGGGGTAGAAAATGCAGGCCTAAGCCCGAGAGGGCCAGAGGTTGTTCAAGGTACAGAAGCCCAAGCCCAGACAGGGCTGGGAGGTTTAAATACACCAGGGCTAGAGTTCCCAACAGTGGTAGAGACCATTCCAGGTTTAGGGGCCTGCATTGATTGAAGTTGATATTGGGGCTGAAAGCCCATGGATGAAGGATTGAATGGATTGGATGATGGGGCTTAATGTCCAATGATTAGTAACACCTGGGAGGCTTGGGCATGGCTTTAAGGGGAGATGAGGAGGCCAACTAATTAGCCCTTAAGGTGATGAGCAGTGACCCCTGTGTTTATGAATGAGATCTCACTTGGGAAGACCTGGGGCAGCTTCCCATTTTCCTAAAACCATAATTATATCAAGGTGTGGAAGGCAAGTTGAAGGGGAGATAGCTTAAAGAAAGTAAAGGTGATAAGGGAGGGCAGGGGTGCCATGACCACCCCCGGGATGGGACTCTATTGCAGAAGGAAAATAAATATGCTGGAGAGTAGAAGGCATAGAGGAATACGTCTATTGTTAGAAGAAAGGGAACTACGAGCTTTCAAAGCTGTTCTTTTGTCATCAGGCCGGGTTTGTCAACCCCAGAATTTTTTTTTTTTTTAAACTGACAATCTGAAAACTTTTGACAGATAACAAAAAATAATTACTGAGATTTTTTTTTTTTTACATAATGTAATCCAGTCAGTAAGTGTGCACCGCCCGAACTCTGTGGAGGGGTTTGCCCCCTGTTTCCCTCGAGGGGATGTACTGCAGCGAGTCCCTGAGGAGGCTGATATGAAAGAAACCAAGGAGAGCTCCATCCAGTCAGCTTCATGCTACCTCTGCCACTCCAGGGGATATATAGGGGATGTGTGCGCCACAAGGTGAACAGGAAGCGGGGGTGTGACAGGGGGCCTCCTGGGGCCGAACTCTGTGGCCCGCCCACCTGTCACCGTGACAGGAGGCCTACTCAGGGCCGAGCTCTTTGTGGCCCGCCCACCTGTCTCTGGGCAACCGCCCGTTTGTCTCACCCACCACGCCTTTGATGATAATTGATTCATATATCGATGTCAATTAAGTGGGAGGCTGCCCATTATAGTGCCCCGATGCCAGGGGGCGCTCTGCGGCTCCAACCTCCCCTAATACTGCAGCCCAAGCCTCGCAGATGGCATCTCAGTGTTAACACTATCACCAGCCCCATACTGGGCCCCAGAATCGTCCTAACAGGACCCCACTCTGATCCTTCCTGTCAGGCAGCCACTCCGCCTTCATCCAGCCTACCTAGCCCCCCTGAAGCTATCTTCCCCTCTCGGGTGTGGTTCCCCCGGAACCTTCCTTCGGGCTGGGTCTCTAGCCCCTCTCTCTCATCCTCAGGCCTCACCGTGCCACTACTCCCCGTCCTCTCGGGGGCAACCGCAGCACCACGCCCTGTACTCTATACACTCTCTCGGGGTCCACCCTCTGGGCCCCTCCAACATAGGGTTACCCACCCGGTGGTGGGATCTAGGGGTTAAGGCACCCCGACCCGCCTTTCACCAGGGTGATCACTGGCCTGGCATTTCCTGGGGGCTCCCGCGCCACTGAGAGCCCCACCAGACCACCCACTCCTGGCAGGGACCGGGACCGGGACCGGGACCGGGACCGGGACCGGGACCGGGACCGGGACCGGGACCCTCCTTGCCAACCCCTTGCAGCTCTCCCTTACCTCTGGCTCGTTCACAGCAGTCCTGCAGCCAGGCAATGTTGTTACCTGACCTCCTGCAGCCAAACTGCCCTGTTTATATAGGCAGCCCATGTCTCAAAATGGCTGCCCTCATCAGGCACCTGGAGGCTGCCAGCTCCAGGCCCTTAAAGTGGCAGAGACACCCTGTGCTCTGCCACAGGGGGAAATTGAGTACAGGATGGGGTCACTGAAAGCCCCATCCCCTGTGCTCAGACATGCTGTCTGCCAGCCAGACCTGGCCTTGCTTGCCACCGATCCCCTGAGAGCAAGTGAGGAGGAATCCTGCCTGACACACATGCAATACCCAAGGATTTCCACTTTCCAAAGGTCCTGTGGGGATCAGGGTTGGCAAGTATCCATAAAAATACTTCAATGTCCATATAATTTATGGACAAGGGTTTTTAACCAGTACTTTCATGGATTGTCTGTAAATTTGTGGTAGGTTGGCAACCCTGCGTTGGGCATGGAAGCTGCTTCAGACAGGTTTTTTTTGTTTGTTTTAATTGAAAATCTCACTTTTGTTCCTTCCATCTAAATATTTCAAGTTCATTTTATCTGAATGTTTCTCTTTTTTTTGCATTTGAGTATGGAAAGGCATAACATCTGGTTCCGTACTTGTCTATACCATGCATTATTAATCTTGACAATATAAATCTGATACTAACCACATCTTAATCTGTTTTGGGGTTTCAATCGCAAAGCAGATTGTTCAAAACATTTTTTTCATAATCAGATGTTGTTTAAACCCTTAAAAAAATAAAATTATGGTTTGGTGATGGTTGTTAAACAGCAGGGAAAGCTCAGGTTTGCTTCCAAAGGATTCTTGAGAAGTGACTCTTAAACACTGTGTAAAAGGTAATTGCTTTTCCATTGCAAAATTTAAAGAAGCGAGAGAGAGAGAGTGATTTTCCAGGTGTCAGATAAACATCGTTTTAAATAATACATCTACAGTCAAAAGCTCAGTGAATACCTTATTCGGAAAATAACAATTGGAAAATAAAGTAGCTATCCCAATAGCACATCACCTCATTCAAAAAGAATGTAAGAGGTTGCAATCAAAGGGTTATAGAAATAGAGTATTTACCCATAGCTGACTGCATCCGGATGATATAGCTTATACCAATAATTGCTATTCTATTTTAGTGTATGGCTAGAATATTTGCATATTAATGTTAGGATGTTTTTTTTCTCTTATTACTAGGTGTTATAATTGTTCTGGAAGTACTACAGACTAGAAAGCATTTGTGTCTTTTATTAGTCTGACAAGACAAAAGTGAGTTGCCACCACCGCCAAAAAACAAAACAAAACAAAACAGCCAACCAAAACAAAAAGAGCCCCCCCCCCCCTTTTTTTTTGGACAAATAAGTCCAGGTTTTAAGATTGTATTCTCTGTGATGTGTTGCCACTCTTCAAAGAAATCTCAATATGAAAATGGAAGGCACATCCATCATTTTGCCAATTGATGACAAGTTTTTAAAAAATGAAATAAATCTGGCACAAAGTTTGTTCTTTCGGGATTTACAGTCCCAATGTACTTGTATTCTCTAGGACATTAAGTGTTTTATTCATAGACCTGGGTGGAACATTGGAAATTTATTTCCAAAAAGAGCTATGCAAAAACGTTTTCTACATAAAGGACAACTGGTGTGAGGTTTGAAGGAGAAGAAATATTTTCCCCCCAAGATTTATGTTTTCACCAAAAGTGTATCAGTTTTCAACAGTGAAATTGAAGCTTGTGGGTCTCAGTGAAGGGCACAGCTAGGTCAGCAGAGAGATTTTGCTTGTTTTAGCATTTTTTATTTGCTGAGTTTTACCAGTTGTGATCAATCCTGTTCACACAAAGTGAAATCTGCTCTTTTGAAGATAACTCGCATGAAACAAAACTCACCTTTTCTAAGATAACTTAAATAGTGCAGAATGTCCTTTGCACCATTTAAGTCCTACTGCAGTCCTCCAAACAGGGTTTTCAGTAGGACTTAAATGGTGCCTAGGCTTTGTATTGGCTAGTCTCCATCAGGCTGAATTTCAGCCACGCAAATTCTGAGAAAATGGGGTTTGTTAGCTGGATTGGTAGTGAGGAAAACATAGCTAGTAATACAGCAAAACACCAACTAAATTTGGCAAGTCATTTATTCTTTCATAAAACAGCTATTTTGTTTCAGAGCTGGAGGTAAGATAAGCAAATCTTTTCTACTTTTTTTCTTTTATGATGGATGACATGGAGAGCCCTCTCAGGTCCTGTTGTTTATGTTACTGTAGCAAAAGTAACAGAAAAATCTAAGGAACAACAACCAAAAAAGAGGAAGGGGGAGCTCAGATTTTTTTCTATGATAAACTCAAAATCAAATGTCAAAATATATAGGTATTTAGAATTTATTTTATTATCATGACTGAAGCGCTAGTAGGCTTCCAAATTGCTTTAAAATGGTAAATATATCCATAAAACATTGTGTCAGCTGCTACCCATATAGAGAACAGTGCTTTATTTTAATCATGGAATTTGAGGGTTTTAATTGGATTTTGGAGGTTTTAATTGGATAATTTGTAGGTTTTTTAAATCAGAGAATTTGTTATTTTTTTATTTTTTTTTTTATTTTTAAACAGAGAAAACCAGGATCTCTGCTGATAATAGGTTCTCTATTATTTCATGTATGTTTATCACAGAATTGTAATAAAGTCACCTTAAACTTTCCATCTACTCGAAGTCAGTAAATACCAAGGGCAGAAGTTGCCATTATGATAATAGAAGCAGTGACAGATGCAAGGGAAGAGAGAGAGTTGTTTCTCTGGTATTGCATAATATAGTAAAGAGAAAGATGCTAGATTTCATCGTGAGCTACGCAAAGGTATCATGAGCAGTAGGAACTCAGGAGAATCCAGGTCTTGAGAGGAAGTGGGCAGAATGAATGAGAGCAAAGGGTGTGTATAGCTAGAGATAAGCTGACATGGGGAAGGCAGTGATTTACTACTGACATGGGTCAGAAGCAGACCGCTCTTTTTCGGAAGAAATTTTAAACACAAGCAAGGCTCTTGAAGCCACTGTTTCTTCTCTGCTTTGGTCCTAGGGCATTGTAGCAATGGGCCACCTCTGCTATAGGCTATGTGCTATAGATGTCCAGCTTGTCTGTAAAAACATGCAAAATAGGATTAGATCCAAAGTGAGAGGGAAACTTGGGGCATGTCATAAATCTTTGTGGGCCACTATGCATAAAGACATGTCTCTCCAATTCAGTTGAAAGGATTCAGAGAAATTGGGAATCCTTGGGAAAGCTGTCATTCCTAACATATTTTTGGCTGGGATAGAAGAGCCCTTTCAGCTTCACCATAAACAATTATTGTTATTGTGAAGCAATAATCAGCCATTATGAACAGCTTTACAGCTAAATATGTAGGAGGGAAAAATCAGCTGACTTACAGCCAATTACATAATCAATATAGTATGAAGACCTGGGCACAGGGACATAGTAACAGTGATTCAGAAAATCAGAGACATGTATTTCTAGGTGTTTCCAAAAGATGAATATAACATAGAAACTATTTGGCTCGCATGTTTCTGTTAAACCTGTCTTCATTGGTAACCTGTGCCGCTTTCTATCTTGATCTCTTCATGCAATGGACTGGCATAAGATTGCTTCTACTTGTGAGGGCTGAGCAAAGAGAGAAAAGCATATGGATAATTTGGTGTCAGACAGCCAAAACAAAAGGATCAGAGGTTTATAGGGAGAATAGTCCTTGACAGTGCTGGAGATGTGCCATAGGGATGTGCTGCTGGTGGCCATATGGAATATCTTAGTTTCACAATCTCTGCTATTCTTCTGCCATCTTTCATCTGTGCCAGTATGTACAAAATGTTATTCTTGACCCATCTGTTCTGAAACTGTCATCCAGTTCATTCTGGGTGGATCATTGAAGCAGCTTTTTTGCTTGGCTTATTAGTGGAAGGAGAGGTAGCTCTGCATTCATATTTTTACAGTTCTCTGTTGCTAAGATCCCCAACATGCACACAGTTTCTTAAGTTCATCCCTAGGCTACATGCAAGTGTGTTGCATTATGACTACATAGTGAATTAACACTCTTAGCCTTCCTGGTTTATTGCAACACATTCTTAGAAAATGTTTAGGGAGAAGCTGGCCTTTTGTGAGGGAAGGAAGGAAGGAAACATACTTCTCCTTATACTTTGAGTTTGACTCCTCCCTTCTCTATGGAGGAGTAAAGGCTTTGAGAGAGAAACCTGCTGACCGGAGAGGTGGTAGAAGGAATTAGGAGCCATTTTCAAGAGCTGAGGGGAGAGAATAGCCAGCTCTGCATTACTAACGTCTTTCAGGATGTGGGAGACCCACATTTAATTTCCTATTCTGTATCAGGGAGTTCAAACCCGTATTCTTAGAGTATGAGAGTCAACAGACTATCAGGTATTCTTGGATGAGGACATTTTCATTCACTTCGCTTTAAGTGTTCCATACGAAGTAGAATTGCTTCAAGACTGACTCTGCTAGACTGATGAAGAAAATGTGTATTTTTGCAAATGTCTTAAAAACTCCACCCTGGCTGGAGTGTGACAAAAGTCACCACAAAATCATGTCCAGAAGGTTATAGGGGGCTGCTTCTTAGCTCTTTCCACCCCCAAAAGAGTCTGACTTTGAGTGGGACAGGCTTACTAAGAGGCTTGCCCAGTCCAGTTGCTCACAAGCCACTTGCAGTGGCAGTGGCCAGTCACGTGCTCTCCATGGCTGTGGTTAGACCTCCTACAGTGCTGCCATGACTGCCAGAATGCCAGGTCTTGCCAGTGTTCTGACAGCAGTGAATGATACACGTACTCTGGCAGCTAGAGTGGAGGTAGCAGGTCTATGCAGGACTCCTGATAACTTATGTCAGGGTGTCTCTTAGGCTAAGAACCTTTTACTTTTTTGGGACTTAATTGTTTACACTGGGGATCACCTGACACAAAGCTCTTTGCTTAATTCATAAGAAGGCTGACTCCTAGAAGCATAAATGGGAGCAAACTCCTGGCCCTCAAAGGAGTGAATTTCACCAATAGTAAATATATAGCTGAATTTATTTTAATTGCATTAATGATTCAATTCCAAAAGTGAACCACTGCTCAAAAGCTATATCTTTTGAGCTATAGCTCAATTCCATTTATATTAAATAACATTTCAATATGAAAGGGGTTCAGGTGCTGGGAAGGAAGTGTTATATTTCTATGGCCACTGTATAGGGAAATAACAATTGCACTTTCTATTTCAATCCTAAATTAAAGAATGATGGGAGATAGAAAATACTTTGCATACCACAAATTATGCTTAGTAACAATTTATATATAGTGGTGTAATGACGATAGCTTTATTTTTAATTACAATCACATCTGTTGGGTTGAATTACAAATAAATGATCAAAGAAAATAGCATTGTAAGTGTTTATACACTAGATCAAAACATTTAAAATGTTTCAGAGAAGTATGAATTCTGAACGGGAAAAAAACATTGGGGATTATGTTTTGGATTATATTGAAACTTGACTAAAGAACCAGCACTCCTGAACAAATAAAATTACATTAAGCTAATTGGAGATCAGAATATGAAATTGCTAAAGTTTGATATCTCAGCTGTTCCCTTAAACTAAAAAAGGGATTAGTCCACATTCTACAAATAGTGAGCAGCTCAAAGGGCAAAAGGACTTGAATGTTGCTCTGAGGTTAAAATAGTTTCTAAGGGCCAAATTGTATTGAACAGTTAGGCAGGTTTTTACTAATATTATTACTCATGTGAGCAATCATCTGACTCATGGTATAAGCAACATAATATTACTCATGTGAGCAATCACAGGGTACTCAAATGTGCTGCTCTTTTCAGTAGGGCTAATCATATGCAAAAGCCTAGGGTGTCCTATATGTGTGGTATGGTGCCTGGAGCCAAAGACTGAGAATGCTGTAAACCAGTGGTGCTCAAACTTCTAGTCCCATGGGCTGGATGAGTGGTGTGGGTCCAGTCTGTGGGCTAGATCCTACAGGCAGGGTGGATGCATGGGTATGTCGGCCAAGCCCTGTGCAACTAGACCTAGCTATGAAGTGACCCACCTGTTGGCTCAAGAGGACCTGACTCCATGCAACTGATCTGGCCACAGAATGACCATGGCATGCAGGGCTAAATCATCCACCTTACAGGGTTTGCCATGGATCTGGAAATTTGTTGGCAGGGGAGAGGTGGCAGCAGCCACAGGGCCAGATGAAATGCTCCATGGGTTGGATTTTTAGCCTGCAGGCTAGAGGTTGAACATCACTATTGTAGACAATGAAAAAGCTACTTTTATCCAAGGATGTTACAGTTGCTGCTATTATTGCCATGGAGACAGTCACTTATTTTTTATTTATATTTTTGGACTTGTATTTAAAGATTTCTGAACAGTAAACTTTCTTATGTGATGAAGTATTTATATGGCCCAATTCTGTGTGCTTTCAATTTTCACTGAAATCAACTGGAATTGAGTGTGCCAGAAATTTACAAGGAGAGGACCCCGGTGCATTAAAGCCTGCAGAAGATGTCATGGCTGCCTGCCGACTTCTCTGGCTGCTAGAAGTGGCTGGGGCAGCCAGCCAGCTGCTATACCCAGAAGAGAAGTGAGTCTCTGGACTTCAATTTGGGAAACCTTGACTTAAATAATTCTGGTTTAATATAGTATCACATATTGTTTTATCTGTCCATTTCACAGTCATTGTGCTAATTCAAAGGTCAAAGCATACAATCTACTCCCTCCTTTTCCCTCCCACCTAATGAGAGTGTGTCAGGGTTTTATATTTTTTAAATAAAGTATTAACATGTTACACATATACTCAGGCAGGCATACAGATGTGCAACATATGGCATAATATGGAAACAAGACGGGAAGTTTGATCTTGGAACTGTGGAATTGTGCAGAAGATACTTCAGTAATTATGTCCTGAGCAATAACTTGCAGTCCCAAACATAGTCTATAAGCAAGAACTTTGATTTCATAGCCCCCTTTGATGTTAAAATATTTTAGTAAGACTTTTTAATTAGCTGATTTAATAGATGTTAAGTAAGGAGGTGATCAGTATTTTTACTAAACCAAAGAACATTTGACAAAGTGTCCATCATAACTGTCATTTCTCCAAGCAGAGAAGTTATACTAACTGGCTCATGATGCATCTTTATTTTCTGCTCACTGTGAACTGACAGCTGGTCTAAACAGCAAAATGCATTGTTTCAGATAACTTTGCTATGGCAGTACTCCAAATCTGTTTTGCAGATAGAAGGCAGGGTAGGGTGGCTAAAGAACACATTTTGGTGTTCATTTCAGTATGGTTAAAAGAAGCAAATACAACTTGGTATTGACTGTTAAAGATGGGATGAAACCATGTTTTAGAATCATTAAGACAGCCATGAAACATGTTTTGTAACATTGTAATAGAGCATGGTCCTGCCCTACAAAAGAAAAACTAGAGCGTATTATGATGATTTTTTTTTTAATTCACAGCAGAATTAAATTCTACTTTGCTAGCAGAGCAAGATAAAAGCAACATCCCCATTTCGGAGCTGAGAATAAATGAATAAATTGGCTGTACAGCCTTACTTCCTATTATGAAGTAAGTAAGGCTACAGAAGAACAAGCATATTTGTATGAAATGTGCAAGTCTCAGGGCCCTGGCAGATGTTATGCTTAGGATGTGATGAACCTGTTAATCAAGTCATAAACAGTAACCCTTCAGGGAATGAATAGCATGTTCAGGGAATTAATAGCATGACAAAACAAGAAACCCGCTACAAAAATGTTATACAAAATATGTTTCCATCCTACCTTAAATTGAAAGTGTAGCAGGGTAGCCCTGCTTTGCAACCTAAAGCTGGCTACATGGTGGGGCCTTGTTAACTGCCATGTGGCATAGTACTCCACGGGCCTGCACCTTGTGGATTTAGACCAGGAGTCATCAGCCTGTTAGCTGGATGGTACAGCCCTACACCAGTTATCAGGGAGCCCATCCACTAAGCCAGCATGGTGCTTGCCTTGCTCAAATCCTGATAGGGGTTCAGATGCCATCACACCATTATTTTAAAATCTTCCAGGCACCTCAAAACATTTACCTCTTCAGTTGAAAGAATGGGAAAAATACTATCATTAGCTTCTGCAAAAGTGAATATTATGTTGACATTTGTAAGCATGGGCTAAAAAGGAAGAGATTCCACAATATTTTTGTCCCCTATGGAAGGTTTATTCATATGTGATTACTAAGGATCCTAGCTTTTTGTTCACCATAGAAAAATGCAGAATCCACCTCTTTCTGTAACCTACCGAAAAGGCATTCTACAGTGAGCAAGATGCAAATACTGCAGCAAAAATAAGAAAGCAGGA
>NW_005842936.1:12299-15740 GCF_000455745.1 Alligator sinensis
AATGGTGGCACAATCCGCGGGATGTTGCTGCATTTTTAGTAGGTTGCAAAAAAACACAGATTTTTGTGGGGGGGTTTTAAACAGTTGTTTTTTGCTTTTTTCTCATGGAAAACTAGGATCCCTGGTGATTACTGGAAACTCCTACACTAACATACACAGTATCTGAAGGAACTGAAGGAGGATGTGTGGACCTCAACACTCTGAGGTCATGGAGGTGAGAGCATGCTGTGAACTTTGCCATGAGTCTAGAACATGTTTGTGGTTTTGTCTGTTTACCCTAGCAGTGATAGAAGATTTAGATAATTGCTATCTGCTGCTGGTATAGCTGACCACCCCAAACAATGCCTTGTCAAATATACTTCTGCTCCATAATAACATTGCCAGTGTTAGCTGAGAATTTGAGTGTTTTTGTTAAGTGTTGTTATAATGAGGTCTGTTATAATTGGGAGTCAGTGAATGATGTCTGAAGTAATCCCCTCAGAAAAGACTAGTCAGAAAATCTAATGAGGGAAAAAAAACCCTGTCATCCTTCTTTCTTATAGCTCAAATTGGTAATGAATAGTGTCTGTGGCTGCTGATTCATAGCAGTTCTGCAGGTCAAACCAATTGGTCTCCTTTCCTAAGGAGATTAGTCCTATATTTTCAGCGGATAAGCATCATAAATGTTCACCAAAAAAAAAAAAAGATAAGGGGAGGGGCTTGCACAATTTCATTAGGACTATTATATTTAGCCTATTTCAATGCAAAATCCTTGATTTTTACCTGCCAGTTGTCATGCAGACGTCTAATTACCTATATAGCTCAAGGAGAACCAACTCTCACAGTGCTATAGTGCAGTATATCGTTCTCCCTCTTCTCAGTCTTGAGTATTTCCCTTTATGTCAGTCTTTCCTCTTAGTTCCTTTCTGTATCTACCTACATCTCTTTTTCCATTCCATTTCTATTCTCCCCCCCCCCCCCCCAATCTTTTTTCTTCCTCTCTCTCTGTTTTCTCTTCTCTCTCTTCTCCCTGCTTAAAGTCTCCCATGCTTTTTGCAGCATGGAAGAGTTTTTCATGTATTGCCTATAATGGCATATCTGCTCCACTCCTTTTGGTCATTGCCTTGCTTCCTTTGTGTCCAGTGTGTGGGCGGATGGGAAAACTGAGGAGTATGCCAATAGGAGTGAGTGAAGTACCTCCACTGATGTGGGGACTGCAGGTTTGAGAGAGATGATCTAGTTGTTTGGCTAGCAAAGTCAATGCCACATTTTAAAATTTGAGATGTATATGGGGTAATCATGAACACAGAATCACAAAAGTGAGTTGGAGAACATGAATTAGCTTTTTTTGCAAGATTTCCAGCTTTCCTTGCATTAATTTCAGCATTTCTGATTCCAACTACAGTCCGGAAGCACAAAGGTGCGTGTAAAAGAGAAAATAAACAAGTCAACCATTTCAGGAACGTAGAGACAGGTTCAGCCCTGGAAATGGGTGACAGGTCAGGTGCAGGAGGTTCTTTTTGTTTTTCAAAACTGGTTTGCCCACTCATGTGTTTGTTTGTATGCGTGTGTGTTTCAGAAAGTAACAGCAATATTGAAAGAATACCACTTTGCATGTAATGATCACTTACTGGACCACAACACTTCCCTACTCAGTCACAAATGATGCGGGCATTTGGCAGTGCTGCCATCAGTGTTCCCTGCTGCTGTGTCATGTCCCACTCATTGCACACACTATGGTTTTATTTAAAAAATTGCCATTACTTTTGGAAACACCCATGTGTATGCAGATCCCATAATATTGAGGCAGTCTGTTTCTCTCCTGCAAATGACAAAATATTTTGGCTAAATGGAAAGAAAAATCAAATGAGGCTCTGTTTTTCAGGAGGACTAGAACAGCACATGTGACTTTAAAGGGAAATAAATTACTGTTGTTTGTTGCTGCTGCTGCTATTATTATAGCTCTTTGTAACCTCTCCCTGTCTGACATACCATTTCTGTTCTTGCTTTTGGCCTTCACTCTATTGCAGTGTCTCAAAGGCTAAATGGAACTTTTGACAGCATTAGTCATTTTCCTAAATGGGTAATAGAAAAAAAATGGGATAGTAAAAAAAACTTAGAAGGCTTTCTCATGTTATACAGTCGCACTGTGGGTTCTTGGCCTCTAGGTGTTATTTCAGTCCAAATAACAGTAAGGCATTACAGCAGAGAGGAGGCAGTATATACTCTGACAGTGGGTGCATCTACACGTTCATTAATGTACCTTCCATACTATGCATTTAATTTAGTACTTCCTTAATAAAGTACTGACTAAATGTGCAGTACCTGAAGTTATGCACAGTAGCACCTGTGTGCTGTTATTTACTGATGCTTGCTGTGCATTAGTCTAATACTGCACAGTAGGCTATGAGCATGGTTTTTTGCTGACATGCTAGCATGCAGTGTTTATTAGGCTAATGCACAGTAAGCATCTTGTAGAGGCAGTGCTGTGGCGCCAAACTTGGTTGCTCAGGGCAAAGCCCGCAGCAGCAGCTCTTCCAGCGCGCAGATCCAGCGGGCTCATGCCTGCCCCACCCCCAAGAGCCACTCTGCTTCCATCCCAGCCCGACTGGGCAGCGCCTGCTGGTGCCCCTTCGCTTTGGTCGCCCTGCTCATCGCCCCTCTTGCTGCGGCACTGTGCGGCTGCACCCAGGAGTTCTCAACCTTTGTAGACGGTAGGCACCCCCCAGCCCTAAGCTTGCACTCCTCCTTTTTTGAACTGCAGGAAAGTAGCAGAGCAGTTCCTCGGTTGCAAATCGCTCAGGAAGCCCGTAACAAGGTAGGCGGCTTTTTCACACCTTGGATTTAATTTGTGAATCACGTTTGCGCGCCTAACCGCACTCACCCCGGCAACCCGAGTGCCGAAGCCCTGCTGCCCTGCACTTTGCAGCCCAGGCACGCGGCTGACCTCCCGGGTTAGCGGGTGGGTGTTTGCAGCCCCCCGCCCGTTCCGTTGCCGGGGTGGGGTCTCGGCTCTTCCCCGGCGCAGGCGGCCCCTTTGCTCCACCTCTCCTCGAGGCTCTCGGGCTGGGGGACCTGGGCTGAGGCTTTGCTGCGGCAGCTTGGGAACGGGTTGGCGGCGGCGCTGGCGGCTCGCTTGCTGAGCGGCAGCGGGGGCGAAGCGGGGGTTTCTTTTTCAGCATCCCCCTCCCCCCCGGCGGACACGGGGCCGGGGAAGCCCATGGATGCGCGGCGAGTCGCCCTGGCATGGCTTAGCGGCAGCAGCACTCAACTGGTGGAGCTGCTGGGCTGCGCTGGGAGGAGGTGAAGCCCGGGACTTTCTGGCTCCGGCTCAGTCGGCGGCAGGAGAAGAGAGGCGGCGCGGCCGGGCCGGGGGTGAGAGCGGGGCCGGGCCCGGGGCGCGCGTGCTACGGCGGGAGCTGGGAAGCTTCTCCGCAATGGGGGCTCTGCAGGGAGCGGGGC